>NC_052172.1:9790669-9872790 GCF_902713615.1 Scyliorhinus canicula
GGAAACTAGTGTGTTAAGGCTAAGAAACTACATGTAATCTGTCATTGGCAGAGTGGATGTCTAAAAGTTTAAATATTGTTTACTTTTCTTTGAATAAAGTTTGTTTGTTAAATAACCAAGCCCAATTTCTTATAGTATCACTCCTGGAACAAATCAATCTTCCTGCACCGTCTTAAAACTTTAAAAATGTGTTGGCTCTGGTTCAGCCTGTTGAGAGTTGAATAGGTGTCCCTAACAGTCCGCTCCGATTGATATACATGCAGCGGAATTCTCCACCGGTCGGATCCTATGGTCCCCGGGCAGCGCTCCCAAGCCCAGCGGGAACGGAGAATCCCGCTGCCGGAGGGGCCGCACCATGCCGGAAAACACGGTTGGTGGACCGGAGAATCCCTCCCGTGATCTCCCAGGTATGATCCTGAATTCTCCCCGGGTGTCCTGGCCAACATTCGCTTCTCAGCCGCCGCCGTTCAGGATTTTCTGGCCGTTTGCGGGATCTCATTGCCCCGTCGGCAGTGCACCCCGGGCTTCGCGGCGGTGAGGGGGTTTGTTGAACGGGAAACCCCGCCGCCGACCACTGGTGAGCCATCCTCCATCGTGGCTGAGCAGGCCACGGGGGGGGGGGGGGGGGGGGGGGGAATTGTCCCGCCAAACAAACCCTTCAAGGTTCACGGTTTAAACAAAAGAACCCAGCAGGAATCTGGATCGCCAAACTCCATCCAGCAACATGAATAAATAAAATATACAATGAATACAGTTATTTAGAACCAAAACTGACCTTCTTTATGCTACCAGTGCAGACACAATGGGCCAAATGGCCTCCTTCTGTTCCCAGAACAATTCTGTAACACCTTCCCCCTCCACCTATTTACTCCCACAATGAACTCAAGTCAGATATTTCTCAAAAATTAGAAGGTTGACTGTAGAAGATCATAGAATTTACAGATCATAGAATTTACAGCCCATTCGGCCCATCGAGTCTGCACCGGCTGCTGGAAAGAGCACCCTACCCAAGGTCAACACCTCCACCGTATCCCCATAACCCAGTAACCCATCCAACACTAAGGGCAATTTATCACGGCCAATCCACCTAACCTGCACATCTTTGGACTGTGGGAGGAAACCGGAGCACCCGGAGGAAACCCACGCACACACGGGGAGGATGTGCAGACTCCGCACAGGCAGTGACCCAAGCCGGAATTGAACCTGGGACCCTGGAGATGTGAAGCAATTGTGCTATCCACAATGCTACCGTTAGTTGGCGGATTAGCTGCCTTAAATACACTATTATTTTAATCAGCAGCTTGACTATATTTCATGGAAATAGGCAATTGGCAAAGCATAATGGATATATAGCCTTGTTTTTAGTCAAAAAGTTTGAAGTTCTGTATGAAACAGTCAGAAGGTCATACCATGTAAACAGGTGTACAGCTGCACATTGTTTTGCTGACAGCAGACAATTATTATTTTTCTTCGACGAGGAACACAAGGCCTGTTATTAAACTTTGCTCGCTTTTCTGTCTTCTTGGCCTATCTCAAGAATGCCTCTTTGTCCTAGATATTGGTTACTGTATTAAATAAATTACTCGCCTTACCTTTGCAAAGGAGGGATATTTAGAAAGACTGTGGTCATTCTGAAATGACCCTCTGGGGACCTGGTACCCATGTTGCCCAGTCCCCTTTGCCTCATCTCCAGTGACTCCCCCTGGGCAGATCTTCACTACCCCACCGTGCTAGTATCGGAGTTTGTGACTGCGGGCGTCAAGTGGAGTGACGGGATATCTTCCCCCTCGATCTCCATTGTGTCGTGTTCACTTTATTCAATGCCTCATTTTTGATTGTTGGCACTTGTTTTCTCAACGTGCGTGTTTACTTCCCGATTGTTTACGGGATGTGGGCGTCGCTGGCTCAGCCCAGCCTTCATTGTCCATCCCTGATTGCCGCCTTCTTGAACCCGCTGCAGTTCATCTGGGGTAGGTGCATCCACCGTGCTGTTAGGGCGGGAGTTCCAGGATTTGGACCCAGCGACAGTGAAGGAACGGCCGATATATTTCCAAGTCAGGACAGTGAGTGACTTGGAGGGTGGGTGGGGGGGGGGGGGGGGGGGGGGGGGGGGGAGGGGGGGGGGGGGAGGGGTGGGGGGGGGATCCCAGAATCGCACAGTTGTTCCGGCGCAGATGGAGGCCATTCGGCCCATTGTGTCAGCCCCGGCTCTCCAAATGAGCATCGTGACGCAGCGCCATCCCCCTGCCTCCTCCCTGTACCCCTGCACGTTGTGTTTCCATTCAAATAATCATCTCACGCCCTCTGGAAAGCCTCGATTGAACCTGCCTCCACCACCACTTCCAGCCAGCACATTCCAGACCCCAACCACTCGCTGTGATTTTCTATTCTTCATTTCAAATTGTCCCTTCGTAGTCTTCCTGCAAAAATGTAGCACCTCACGCTTCTCCGCATTGAACATCATCTGCCCCCTCTCTGCCCACCCCACCAACTTCTCGATGTCCTTTGGAAGTTCTACACTTCTCACAGTCTCAACTGCCTCCAAGTTTTGTACGATCTGCAAATTGTGAAACCATCTCCTGCACACCAAGGTCGAGATCATTTATATATTTCAGGAAGAGCAAGGTTCTCAACACCGATCCCCTGGGGAACACCACTATAAACGTTCCTCCAGCCCGAGAAATATCCATCAACCGTTCTTCTCTGCTCCCTATTCTTCAGCCAGTTTTGTATCCATGTTGCCAATGGCCATTTTGCTCCATGACCTCTAACCTTTCTCACAAGTCTTTTGTGTGAACGGTAAAGTTGACATCGTCCCAGATGACCATTGGCTGCTTTCCCCTTTGAGGGAGAGAGCTGACTGGTGGCGATTCAGCCTGAGGGTCACCACACCTCAGGCGAGGGGCAAGGTTGAGAAGGCGGGGCCTTCATGAATTATCTCAGCCGGCACGGGGAATCGAACCCGCACTTTTGGCCTCGTTCCACATCACGAGCCAGCCGCCCAGACAACTGAGCTAAACCGACTCCCAGTCTGTTATGCGACACTGTATCAAAGTCTATGTACGCCACATCAACAGCATTACCCTCGTCGACCCTCTCTGTTACCTCTTTTAGGTGATTCTGTCCCCAGTCATCTGCTGCCAATGTCCTTTTCAGGTGGTTGAGGTTCCAAATGGCCGGCCGCTTATTGTGAGACTGTGTCCTAGACTGTGTCGTGGACACCCCCCCTCCCCCCCCCCTCCCTGCCGGGGAAACATCCTTCCTGCATCTAATCTGTCGAGACGTGTAAGAATTTTATCTGGCTCCATGAGACCGCCTCTCATTTTTTGAAACCTCAGACTACCGGCCCCAGCTCTTCAAACTTTGAAGGAGAATTCCGGACACGAAACGCTAACGCTGTTGCTTTAACCCTAGATGACATCATACCTGCTGAGCTTTTCCTGCCTTTTCTGGTTTTACTTCCTCAACCCTCACAGGCAATGAAAGCAGATGAAAGGTACAGATGGGCGGTGATAGAAAGCTCCGGAATACTTACATAAGAACATAATTGATGGTTGATTAAGGTAGTGTGGCGGATGCTGTCTACATGGACTTCAGTAAGGCCTTTGACAAGGTTCCTCGTGGCAGACTAGTACAGAAGGTGAAGTCACACGGGATCAGGGGTGAGCTGGCAAGATGGATACAGAACTGGCTAGGTCATAGAAGGCAGAGAGTAGCAATAGAAGGGCACTTTTCTGATTGGAGGGCTGTGACGAATGGTGTTCTTCAGGTATCAGTACTGGAACCTCTGCTGTTTGTAATGTATATAACTGATTTGGAGGTAAATGTAACTGGTCTGATTAATAAGTTTGCGGATGACACAAAGGTTGGTGGAATTGCGGATAGCGATGAGGACTGTCAGAGGATACAGCAGGATTTAGATCGTTTGGAGACTTGGGCGGAGAGATGGCAGATGGAGTTTAATCCGGACAAATGTGAGGTTATGCATTTTGGAAGATCAAATACAGATGGGAAATATACAGTAAATGGCAGAATCCTTAAAAGTATTAAGAGGCAGAGGGATCTGGATGTGCAGGTCCACAGGTCACTGAAAGGGGCAACACAGGTGGAGAAGGTAGTCAAGAAGGCATACGGCATGCTTGCCTTCATTGACCTGGGCATTGAGTATAAAAATTGGCAAGTCATGTTGCAGCTGTATAGAACCTTAGTCAGGCTGCACGACCAGAAGGATGTGGAGGCTTTGGAGAGGGTACAGAAGAGGTTTACCAGGATGTTGCCTGGTATGGAGGGCATTAGCTATGAGGAACGGTTGAATAAACTCGGTTTGTTCTCACTGGAACGACGGAGGTTGAGGGGCGACCTGATAGAGGTCTACAAAACTATGAGGGGCATAGACAGAGTGGATAGTCAGAAGCTTTTTCCCAGGGTGGAAGGGTCAATTACGAGGGGGCATAGGTTTAAGGTGCGAGGGGAAAGGTTTAGAGGAGATGTACAAGGGAGGTTTTTTACACAGAGAGTAGTGGGTGCCTGGAACTCGCTGCCGGAGGAGGTGGTGGAAGCAGGGACGATAGTGACGTTTAAGGGGAATCTTGACAAATACATGAATAGGATGGGAATAGAGGGATACGGACCCAGGAATTGTTGAAGATTTTAGTTTAGACGGGCAGCATGGTCAGTACAGGCTTGGAGGGCCGAAGGGCCTGTTCCTGTGCTGTACTTTTCTTTGTTCTTTGTCCAGGCACCGGCCAATGTTCAATACAAATCCTCGATCCGATACAATACAAATCACAAAGTCACGTTCATCGTCAATTTGCACACTCCGCAGAGGCAGACTATTCGGCTTCATGACTGGGACCTTCTACTCTGTAGTGTTGGGAACCCGGCCGACACGGAAATCCCGGGCTTCTGGGTCCAGCTGGGGTTTGGCCACGGCCCCTTTAATGGTCCTCCATCCTTTGCATCCCTTGGATTTTGAGGTCCACACACAGTAAAAATAAGAAACGGTTTGTACACCGCCCGGTTCATCCCTCCCGGGTTCCTGCTCAGGCCTTACTTTGAAAAGAGCAAAAATAAATGGGGAATAAGGGTAATCTGCAGGAAGGGCCGTTACAGGTGAAGAACAATCGACAACACCCCTTTAAATTCTGCCTGGCTGCTGAGGTTGTCCTGCCTGCTCTGGTGGAGATCTCCTGCCACCTGGTGCTGAGCATCTTAAACTACAGGCGCACTGCATGCCTACCGATTAATTTTGTCTGGTGGTGGATCGCCGCACCTCAGGCCAGGTTGCAAAGGCGGGACCTTCACGAATAACCTCAGCCGGTCCGAGGAATTGAACCCACGCTGCTGGCCTCGCTCCGCATCGAAAACCAGCCGTCCAGCCAACTGAGCTAAACCGCGCCGCCCCCCCCCTCCCCCACCATGAGGCGCTGTGGGCCATCAGCAGCTGCAGAATTGTATTCAGCCACAATCCGTCACCTCATGGACCCGCATATCCCCCACTCTGCCATTACTCACTCTCATTCCCTCACTCTCATTCACTCGCTCACTCTCATTCACTCGCTCACTCTCATTCCCTCACTCTCATTCACTCGCTCACTCTCATTCCCTCACCCACTCGCATTCACACTCATTCATTCACTCGTATTCATTCTCTCACTCACAATCACTCACTCACACCCAATTCACTCACTTGTTCACTCACACTCACTCAGTCACATTCACTCACTCACTCACTCTCACTCACTTTTTAGGGGCTGGTTTAGCTCACTGGGCTAAATCGCTGGCTTTTAAAGCAGGCCAGCAGCACGGTTCGATTCCCGTACCAGCCTCCCCAAACAGGCGCCGGAATGTGGCGACTAGGGGCTTTTCACAGTAACTTCATTGAAGCCTACTCGTGACAATAAGCGATTTTCATTTCATTTCATTCACTCTCACTCACTCTCACTCATGCTCAATCGTTACTCACACATTCACTCACTCTTACTCACTCACTCTCAGTCTCTCTCACTCACTTTCAACCACTCACTCACTCTCACTCACTCACTCCCATTCACTCACTCTTACTCACTCTCAGTCTCTCTTACTCACTTTCAACCACTCTCTCACTCTCTCTCACTCACTCACTCTCACTCACTCGCTCTCACTAAGTCACTCACTCTCATTCATTCACTCACTCACTCTCACTCACTCACTCACTCACTCACTCTCACTCTCACTCACTGTCACTCACTCACTCTCACTCACTGTCACTCACTCACTCTCAATCACTCACTCACTCTCATTCACTCACTCACACTCAATCACTCACTCACTCAATATCATTCACTCACTCACTCTCAATCACTCACACTCACTCAATCTCAATCACTCACTCACTCAATCTCAATCACTCACTCACTCAATCTCATTCACTCACACTCTCAACCACTCACTCAATCTCATTCACTCACACTCTCAACCACTCACTCAATCTCATTCACTCACTCACTCTCACTCACTCACTCAATTGCATTAACTCACAATCACTCACTCACTCACTCTCACTCACTCACTCAATCTCATTCACTCACTCAATCACTCACTCACTCAATCTCATTCACTCACACTCTCAATCACTCACTCACTTTCATTCACTCACTCACTCACACTCACTCACTCAATCACATTCACTCACAATCACTCACTCATTCTCACTCACTCACTCTCATTCACTCACTCTCACTCACTCACTCTCATTCAGTCACTCACTCTCACTCCTTCACTCAATCTCACTCACTCACTCTTATTCACCCACTCTCATTCAGCCACTCACTCTCACTCACTCTCACTCTCTCTTACTCACTCACTCACTCTCATTCACTCACACTCTCATTCACTCACTCACTCTCATCACTCACTCACTCTTAATCACTCACACTCACTCTCACTCATTCTCAATCACTCACTCACTCACTCTCACTCACTCACTCTCACTCATTCTCAATCACTCACTCACTCTCACTCACCCACACTGACTCACTCACTCTAATTCACTCATTCTCACTCACTTACTCACTCCCTCTCGCTCACTCTCTCACTCTCACTCATTCTCAATCACTCACTCTCACTCACTTACTCACTCCCATTCACTCACTCACTCTCATTCACTCACTCACTCTCACTCATTCTCAATCACTCACTCTCACTCCTTCACTCAATCTCACTCACTCACTCTTATTCACCCACTCTCATTCAGCCACTCACTCTCACTCACTCTCACTCTCTCTTACTGACTGACTGACTGACTGACTGACTCACTCACTCACTCTCATTCACTCACACTCTCATTCACTCACTCACTCTCATCACTCACTCACTCTCAATCACTCACACTCACTCACTCTCATTCACTCACTCACTCTCAATCACTCTGACTCTCTCACACTCACTCACTGCTTTTGGTACCATCACTCATCTCATTCTTCACTCACTCACTCTCACTCATTCTCAATCACTCACTCACCCACACTGACTCACTCACTCTAATTCACTCATTCTCACTCACTTACTCACTCCCATTCACTCACTCACTCTCACTCACTCTCTCATTCTCACTCATTCTCACTCATTCTCAATCACTCACTCTCACTCATTCTCACTCACTTACTCACTCCCATTCACTCACTCACTCTCATTCACTCACTCACTCTCACTCATTCTCACTCACTTACTCACTCCCATTCACTCACTCTCATTCCCTCACTCACTCTCATTCCCTCGCTCACTCTCATTTCCTCACTCTCATTCACTCGCTCACTCTCATTCCCTCACTCTCATTCACATTCACACTCATTCATTCACTCGTATACATTCTCTCACTCTCAATCACTCACTCACACCCAATTCACTCACTTCTTCACTCACACTCACTCAGTCACATTCACTCACTCACTCACTTGCACTCACTTTTTAGGGGCTGGTTTAGCTCACTGGGCTAAATCGCTGGCTTTTAAAGCAGACCAAGGCAGGCCAGCCAGCACGGTTCAATTCCCGTACCAGCCTCCCCGGACAGGCGCCGGAATGTGGCGACTAGGGGCTTTTCACAGTAACTTCATTGAAGCCTACTCGTGACAATAAGCGATTTTCATTTCATTTCACTCACTCTCACTCACTCTCACACTCACTCTCAATCACTCAATCTCACACTCACTCTCACTCAATCTCACTCTCACTCACTCACTCTCAATCACTCACACTCACTCTCACTCTCAATCACTCAATCTCACACTCACTCTCACTCAATCTCACTCTCAATCACTCACTCTCAATCACTCACTCTCACTCTCAATCACTCAATCTCACTCTCAATCACTCACACTCAATCTCACTCTCAATTACTCACTTACTCACTCTCAATTACACACACTCTCACTCACTCAATCTCACTCTCAATTACTCACTCACTTTCAATCACTCAATCTCACTCTCAATTACTCACTCACTCTCACTCAATCTCACTCTCAATTACTCACTCAATCTCACTCTCACTCATACTCTCAATTACTCTCACTCACTCAATCTCACTCTCAATCACTCACTCTCACTCTCTCACTCACTCTCACTCAATCTCACTCTCAATTACTCACTCTCACACATTCACTCACTCACTCTCATTCACTCATTCTCACTCACACACTCACTCTCATCACTCACTCACTCTCATCACTCACTCACTCTCAATCACTCACTCACTCTCATTCATTCACTCAATCTCATTCACTCACTCTGACTCACTCACCCACTCATTCACTCATTCTCAATCACTCACTCACCCACACTGACTCACTCACTCTAATTCACTCATTCTCACTCACTTACTCACTCCCATTCACTCACTCACTCTCACTCACTCTCTCATTCTCACTCATTCTCACTCATTCTCAATCACTCACTCTCACTCATTCTCACTCACTTACTCACTCCCATTCACTCACTCACTCTCATTCACTCACTCACTCTCACTCATTCTCACTCACTTACTCACTCCCATTCACTCACTCTCATTCCCTCACTCACTCTCATTCCCTCGCTCACTCTCATTTCCTCACTCTCATTCACTCTCTCACTCACTCTCACTCAATCTCACTCTCAATTACTCACTCTCACACATTCACTCACTCACTCTCATTCACTCATTCTCACTCACACACTCACTCTCATCACTCACTCACTCTCATCACTCACTCACTCTCAATCACTCACTCACTCTCATTCATTCACTCAATCTCATTCACTCACTCTGACTCACTCACCCACTCATTCACTCACTCTCAATCACTCACTCTCACTCACTCACTCTCATTCACTCTCTCTCACTCACTCACTCTCACTCTGACTCACTCACTCACTCTCACTTTGACTCACTCACTCACTCACTTACTCTCACTCACTCACTCTCACTCACTCACTCTCACTCACTCACTCACTCACTCTCATTCACTCACTCACACTCATTCACTCACTCACTCACTCTCATTCACTCACTCTCATTCACTCACTCACTCTCAATCACTCTGACTCTCTCACACTCACTCTGCTTTCGGTACCATCACTCGCTCATTCTTCACTCTCACTCTCTCACTCATTCTCAATCACTCACTCACTCTTATTCACTCACTCATTCACTCTCATTTACTCTCACTCTCTCATTCACTAACTCACTCTCATTCACTCTCACTCACTCACTCACTCACTCGCATTCACTCACTCTCTCAAACACTCGCTCACTCACATTCACTCACTCTCACTCACTCACTCACTCTCACTCTCTCTCATTCATTCACTCACTCACTCTCAATCACTCACTCACTCTCAATCACTCACTCACTCAACTCACTCACTCACTCACTCACTCTCAATCACTCACTCACTCTCACTCCTCACTCTCTCATCACTCACTCACTCTCATTCACTCACTCTCATTCACGCACTCTCACTCACTCTCACTCACTCTCATTCACTCACTCACTCTCATTCACTTTCTCACTCTCATTCACTCATTCTCACTCACTCACTCACTCATTCTCACTCACTCTCTCTCACTCTCTCACTCTCATTCACTCATTCATACACTCTCACTCATTCTCAATCACTAGAGATTCACTCACACTCACTCCCCCTCTGTCACTCTCAATCACTCGCTCAGTCACTCACTCACTCTCAATCACTCACTCACTCACTCACTCTCAATCACTTTCAATCACTCGCTCTCACTCACTCACTCTCAATCACTCACTCTCTCTCACTCTCAATCACTCACTCTCTCACTCACTCACTCACTCTCAATCACTCGCTCTCTCACTCTCAATCACTCGCTCTCTCAATCACTCAATCACTCGCAATCACTCACTCTCTGACGCATTCACACTCAATCACTCACTTGTCATGGCAATGCCACTTTAAGAAATGTTTGGCTGCTCATGTTACTGCAGTGATGTCAGAGTGTGGGTGGAGCTGAGCTCTGGCTGCAGTGATGTCAGAGTGTGGGTGGAGCTGAGCTCTGGCTGCAGTGATGTCAGAGTGTGGGTGGAGCTGAGCTCTGGCTGCAGTGATGTCAGAGTGTGGGTGGAGCTGAGCTCTGGCTCTGCTTTTTAGTTTCACTTTGAGAAAAGCTTGGGTGTGTCTGTGTCTTTTTGGTTTCATTTGCAGTGTTGGAGCTGAAGCCAGACAGAGCAGGTACACTGCTGTTCTCTCTGCCATGAAAAGACTATCTCTTGATCATTTGGTGAATTCAGAATTATAAATGTTCTCAGTAGTGAATGTAAACCTGATGTGTTACAGGTAAACCTGATCACTCACATTCACTAACATTCTCTCACTCACGCTCAATCGCTACTCACTCTCAATCACACACTTACTCACTCTCACACACTCACTCATATTCACTCACTCACTCTCAATCACTCACTCACTCTCAATCATTCACTCACTCTCAATCACTCACTCATGCTCAATCGTTACTCACACATTCACTCACTCTTACTCACTCACTCTCAGTCTCTCTCACTCACTTTCAACCACTCACTCACTCTCACGCACTCACTCCCATTCACTCACTCTTACTCACTCTCAGTCTCTCTTACTCACTTTCAACCACTCTCTCACTCACTCACTCACTCACTCTCAGTCACTCACTCGCTCTCACTAAGTCACTCACTCTCATTCATTCACTCACTCACTCACTCTCACTCACTCACTCACTCTCACTGTCACTCACTGTCACTCAGTCACTCTCACTCACTGTCACTCACTCACTCGTTCACACTCACTCGCAACCACTCACTCTCACTCTTTCATTCACTCACTCACTCACTCTCACTCACTCTCAATCACTCACTCAATCTCACTCACTCACTCTCAATCACTCACTCATTCTCACTCACTCACTCAATCTCACTCACTCACTCTCACTCACTCACTCTCATTCACTCACTCAATCTCATTCGCTCACTCACTCTCAATCACTCACTCACTCAATCTCATTCACTCACTCACTCTCAATCACTCACACTCACTCAATCTCATTCACTCACGCACTCTCAATCACTCACTCACTCAAACTCATTCACTCACACTCTCAACCACTCACTCAATCTCATTCACTCACACTCTCAACCACTCACTCCATCTCATTCACTCACTCACTCTCACTCACTCACTCAATTGCATTCACTCACAATCACTCACTCACTCACTCAATCTCATTCACTCACTCACTCTCAATCACTCACTCACTCAATCTCATTCACTCACACTCTCAACCACTCACTCAATCTCATTCACTCACTCTCAACCACTCACTCAATCTCATTCACTCACTCACTCTCACTCACTCACTCAATTACATTCACTCACAATCACTCACTCACTCTCACTCACTCACTCAATCTCATTCACTCACTCAATCACTCACTCACTCAATCTCATTCACTCACACACTCACTTTCATTCACTCACAAACTCACACTCACTCACTCAATCACATTCACTCACAATCACTCACTCATTCTCACTCACTCCCTCTCATTCACTCACTCTCACTCACTCACTCTCATTCAGTCACTCACTCTCACTCCTTCACTCAATCTCACTCACTCACTCTTATTCACCCACTCTCATTCAGCCACTCACTCTCACTCACTCTCTCTCTCTTACTGACTCACTCACTCACTCACTCACTCTCATTCACTCACACTCTCATTCACTCACTTACTCTCATCACTCACTCACTCTCAATCACTCACACTCACTCTCACTCATTCTCAATCACTCACTCACTCACTCTCACTCATTCTCAATCACTCACTCACTCTCACTCACCCACACTGACTCACTCACTCTAATTCACTCATTCTCACTCACTCTCATTCACTCACTCACTCTCACTCATTCTCAATCACTCACTCTCACACATTCTCAATCACTCAATCTCACTCACTCACTCACTCTCAATCACTCACTTTCACTCACTCTCTCTCACTCACTCATTCACTCACACTCTCATTCACTCACTCACTCTCATCACTCACTCACTCTCAATCACTCACACTCACTCACTCTCATTCACTCACTCACTCTCACTCATTCTCAATCACTCACTCTCACACATTCTCAATCACTCAATCTCACTCACTCACTCACTCTCAATCACTCACTTTCACTCACTCTCTCTCACTCACTCATTCACTCACACTCTCATTCACTCACTCACTCTCATTCACTCACTCACTCTCAATCACTCTGACTCTCTCACACTCACTCACTGCTTTCGGTACCATCACTCATCTCATTCTTCACTCACTCACTCTTACTCATTCTCAATCACTCACTCACTCTCACTCACCCACACTGACTCACTCACTCCAATTCACTCATTCTCACTCACTTACTCACTCCCATTCACTCACACACTCTCGCTCACTCTCTCACTCTCACTCATTCTCAATCACTCACTCTCACACATTCTCAATCACTCAATCTCACTCACTCACTCTCAATCACTCACTCTCACTCACTCACTCAATCTCATTCACTCGCTCACTCTCACTCAATCACTCAATCTCATTCACTCACTCACTCATCTCATTCACTCTCTCACTCACTCTCACTCACTCTCTCACTCTCAATCATTCACTCACGCACACTCATTCACTCACTCTCACTCATTCACTCACGCACTCTCATTTGCTCACTCAATCTCATTCACTCACTCACTCTCACTCACTCACTCTCAATCACTCACTCACTCACTCACTAACTCTCAATCACTCACTCACTCACTCACTCATTCACTCACGCACACTCATTCGCTCACTCAATCTCATTCACTCACTCACTCTCACTCACGCACACTCATTCGCTCACTCACTCTCATTGACTCACTCACTCTCGCTCACTCTCACTCACTCACTCATTCACTCACGCACACTCATTCGCTCACTCACTCTCATTCACTCACTCACTCTCAATCTCTCACTCACTCAGTCACTCCGTCAGTGCATGGGCTCAATTGCCGAGTATCGGTGCCCGTTTACAGAGTGTGGAATAGAAATTAGACCGGCTCCAAAACTCTCACTCACTGTCACTCACTCACTCATTCACACTCACTCTCAACCACTCACTCTCACTCTCTCATTCACTCACTCACTCACTCTCACTCACTCTCAATCACTCACTCAATCTCACTCACGCACTCTCAATCACTCACTCATTCTCACTCACTCACTCTCATTCACTCACTCACTCTCAATCACTCACTCACTCAATCTCATTCACTCACTCACTCTCAATCACTCACTCACTCAATCTCATTCACTCACACTCTCAACCACTCACTCAATCTCATTCACTCACACTCTCAACCACTCACTCAATCTCATTCACTCACTCACTCTCACTCACTCACTCAATTGCATTCACTCATAATCACTCACTCACTCACTCTCACTCACTCACTCAATCTCATTCACTCACTCAATCACTCACTCACTCAATCTCATTCTCTCACTCACTTTCATTCACTCACTCAATCACATTCACTCACAATCACTCACTCATTCTCACTCACTCACTCTCATTCACTCACTCTCACTCACTCACTCTCATTCAGTCACTCACTCTCACTCCTTCACTCAATCTCACTCACTCACTCTTATTCACCCACTCTCATTCAGCCACTCACTCTCACTCTCTCTTACTGACTGACTGACTGACTCACTCACTCACTTTCATTCACTCACACTCTCATTCACTCACTCACTCTCATCACTCACTCACTCTTAATCACTCACACTCACTCACTCACTCACTCTCATTCACTCACTCACTCTCAATCACTCTGACTCTCTCACACTCACTCACTGCTTTCGGTACCATCACTCATCTCATTCTTCACTCACTCACTCTCACTCATTCTCAATCACTCACTCACTCTCACTCATTCTCAATCACTCACTCACTCTCACTCACCCACACTGACTCACTCACTCTAATTCACTCATTCTCACTCACTTACTCACTCCCATTCACTCACTCACTCACTCTCTCACTCTCACTCATTCTCAATCACTCACTCTCACTCACTTACTCACTCCCATTCACTCACTCACTCTCATTCACTCACTCATTCTCACTCACTTACTCACTCCCATTCACTCACTCACTCTCATTCCCTCACTCACTCTCATTCCCTCGCTCACTCTCATTCACTCGCTCACTCTCATTCCCTCACTCTCATTCACATTCACACTCTTTCATTCACTCGTATTCATTCTCTCACTCTCAATCACTCACTCACACCCAATTCACTCACTTGTTCACTCACACTCACTCAGTCACATTCACTCACTCGCACTCACTTTTTAGGGGCTGGTTTAGCTCACTGGGCTAAATCGCTGGCTTTTAAAGCAGACCAAGGCAGGCCAGCAGCACGGTTCAATTCCCGTACCAGCCTCCCCGGACAGGAGCCGGAATGTGGCGACTAGGAGCTTTTCACAGTAACTTCATTGACGCCTACTCGTGACAATAAGCGATTTTCATTTCATTTCACTCACTCTCACACTCACTCTCAATCACTCAATCTCACACTCACTCTCACTCAATCTCACTCTCAATCACTCACACTCACTCTCACTCTCAATCACTCAATCTCACACTCACTCTCACTCAATCTCACTCTCAATCACTCACTCTCACTCACTCACTCTCACACACTCTCACTCTCAATCACTCTCACTCTCAATCACTCACTCTCACTCACTCTCACTCTCAATCACTCAATCTCACTCACTCTCACTCTCAATCACTCAATCTCACTCTCAATCACTCACACTCAATCTCTCTCAATTACTCACTTACTCACTCTCAATTACACACTCACTCTCACTCACTCAATCTCACTCTCAATTACTCACTCACTTTCAATCACTCAATCTCACTCTCACTCTCAATTACTCACTCACTCCCTCTCAATCTCACTCTCAATTACTCACTCAATCTCACTCTCACTCACACTCTCAATTACTCTCACTCACTCAATCTCACTCTCAATCACTCACTCTCACTCTCTCACACTCACTCTCACTCAATTTCACTCTCAATTACTCACTCTCACACATTCACTCACTCACTCTCATTCACTCACTTTCACTCACTGTCACCCACTCTCACTCACTCACTCTCATCACTCTCACTCTCAATCACTCACTCACTCTCATTCATTCACTCAATCTCATTCACTCACTCTGGCTCACTCACCCACTCACTCTCAATCACTCACTCTCACTCACTCTCATTCACTCTCTCTCACTCACTCACTCTCACTCTGACTCACTCACTCTCACTCTGACTCACTCACTCACTTACTCTCACTCACTCACTCTCACTCACTCACTCACTCTCATTCGCTCTCTCACTCACACTCTCATTCACTCACTCACTCTCATTCACTCACTCACTCACTCTCATTCACTCACTCACTCTCATTCACTCACTCACTCACTCTCACTCACTCACTCACTCTCATTCACTCACTCACTCACTCTCAATCACTCTGACTCTCTCACACTCACTCACTGCTTTCGGTACCATCACTCGCTCATTCTTCACTCTCACTCTCTCACTCATTCTCAATCACTCACTCACTCTTATTCACTCACTCATTCACTCTCATTTACTCTCACTCTCTCATTCACTCACTCACTCTCATTCACTCTCACTCACTCACTCACTCGCATTCACTCACTCTCTCAATCACTCGCTCACTCATTCACTCTCTCTCATTCATTCATTCACTCACTCTCAATCACTCACTCACTCTCAATCACTCACTCACTCTCAATCACTCACACTCACTCACTCACTCTCAATCACTCACTCACTCTCTCTCACTCACTCACATCACTCACTCACTCACTCTCTCATTCACGCACTCTCACTCACTCTCATTCACTCACTCACTCTCATTCACTTTCTCACTCTCATTCACTCATTCTCACTCACTCACTCATTCTCACTCACTCTCACTCTCACTCACTCTCATTCACTCATTCATACTCTCTCTCATTCTCAATCACTAGAGATTCACTCACACTCACTCCCCCTCTGTCACTCTCAATCACTTGCTCAGTCACTCACTCACTCTCAATCACTCACTCTCACTCACTCACTCTCAATCACTTTCAATCACTTGCTCTCTCCCTCACTCACTCTCAATCACTCACTCACTCTCTCAATTCATCACTCTCCACTCACTCACTCCCCTCACTCACTCTCAATCACTCACTCCTCACTCACTCACTCATTCACTCCTCTCACATTCACTCACTCTCCCATTCACCACTCTCACCATCACTCACTCCTCACTCACTTCCTATCACTCACTCTCCTCATCACTTCCTACTCATCACTCTTCTCCATTCACTCACTCTCCTTCACTCACTCTCACCACTCACTCTCCCTCTACTCACTCACTCTCATTACTCACTCTCACTCCTCACTCCCCTCACTCACTCTCCCACTCACTCACTCTCATCACTCACCTCACTCCTCACTCTCCATTCACTCACCTCTCCATTCACTCACTCTACCATTACTCACTCTCACACACTCACTCATATTCACTCACTCACTCTCAATCACTCACTCACTCTCAATCATTCACTCACTCTCAATCACTCACTCACGCTCAATCGCTACTCACTCTCAATCACACACTTACTCACTCTCACACACTCACTCATATTCACTCACTCACTCTCAATCACTCACTCACTCCCAATCACTCATTCTCTCACTCATGCTCAATCGTTACTCACACATTCACTCACTCTTACTCACTCACTCTCAGTCTCTCTCACTCACTTTCAACCACTCACTCACTCTCTCACTCACTCCCATTCACTCACTCTTACTCACTCTCAGTCTCTCTTACTCACTTTCAACCACTCTCTCACTCTCTCTCACTCACTCACTCACTCACTCACTCTCAGTCACTCACTCGCTCTCACTAAGTCACTCACTCTCATTCATTCACTCACTCACTCACTCTCACCCACTCACTCTCACTCTCACTCACTGTCACTCACTCACTCTCACTCACTGTCACTCACTCACTCATTCACACTCACTCTCAACCACTCACTCTCACTCTCTCTCTCATTCACTCACTCACTCACTCAATCTCACTCACTCCCAATCACTCTCATTCTCACTCACTCAATCTCACTCACTCACTCTCACTCACTCTCAATCACTCACTCTCAATCACTCACTCACTCTCATTCGCTCAATCTCATTCGCTCACTCACTATCAATCACTCACTCACTCAATCTCATTCACTCACTCACTCTCAATCACTCACACTCACTCAATCTCATTCACTCACGCACTCTCAATCACTCACTCACTCAAACTCATTCACTCACACTCTCAACCACTCACTCAATCTCATTCACTCACACTCTCAACCACTCACTCAATCTCATTCACTCACTCACTCTCACTCACTCACTCAATTGCATTCACTCACAATCACTCACTCACTCACTCGCTCAATCTCATTCACTCACTCACTCAATCACTCACTCAATCTCATTCACTCACACTCTCAATCACTCACTCACTTTCATTCACTCACTCACACTCACTCAAACACATTCACTCACAATCACTCACTCATTCTCACTCACTCACTTTCATTCACTCACTCTCACTCACTCACTCTCATTCAGTCACTCACTCTCACTCCTTCACTCAATCTCACTCACTCACTCTTATTCACCCACTCTCATTCAGCCACTCACTCTCACTCACTCTCATTCTCTCTTACTGACTGACTCACTCACTCACTCTCATCCACTCACACTCTCATTCACTCACTCACTCTCATCACTCACTCACTCTCAATCACTCACACTCACTCTCACTCATTCTCAATCACTCACTCACTCTCACTCATCTCAATCACTCACCACTACTCTCACCCACTGACTCACTCACTCTAATTCACTCATTCTCACTCACTTACTCACTCCCATTCACTCACTCACTCTCGCTCACTCTCTCTCTCACTCATTCTCAATCACTCACTCTCACTCATTCTCACTCACTTACTCACTCCCATTCACTCACTCACTCTCATTCACTCACTCACTCTCACTCATTCTCAATCACTCACTCTCACACATTCTCAATCACTCAATCTCACTCACTCACTCACTCTCAATCACTCACTCTCACTCACTCACTCACTCACTCTCATTCACTCACACTCTCATTTACTCACTCACTCTCATCACTCACTCACTCTCAATCACTCACACTCACTCACTCACTCTCATTCACTCACACTCTCAACCACTCACTCAATCTCATTCGCTCACTCACTCTCACTCACTCACTCAATTGCATTCACTCACAATCACTCACTCACTCAATCTCATTCACTCACTCACTCAATCACTCACTCAATCTCATTCACTCACACTCTCAATCACTCACTCACTTTCATTCACTCACTCACACTCACTCACTCAAACACATTCACTCACAATCACTCACTCATTCTCACTCACTCACTCTCATTCACTCACTCTCACTCACCCACTCTCATTCAGCCACTCACTCTCACTCACTCTCATTCTCTCTTACTGACTGACTCACTCACTCACTCTCATCCACTCACACTCTCATTCACTCACTCACTCTCATCACTCACTCACTCTCAATCACTCACACTCACTCTCACTCATTCTCAATCACTCACTCACTCTCACTCATTCTCAATCACTCACTCACTCTCTCACCCACTGACTCACTCACTCTAATTCACTCATTCTCACTCACTTACTCACTCCCATTCACTCACTCACTCTCGCTCACTCTCTCTCTCACTCATTCTCAATCACTCACTCTCACTCATTCTCACTCACTTACTCACTCCCATTCACTCTCACTCTCATTCACTCACTCACTCTCACTCATTCTCAATCACTCACTCTCACACATTCTCAATCACTCAATCTCACTCACTCACTCACTCTCAATCACTCACTCTCACTCACTCACTAACTCACTCACTCTCATTCACTCACTCTCACTCACTCACTCTCATCACTCACTCACTCTCAATCACTCACTCACTCTCAATCACTCTCATTCACTCACTCACTCTCAATCACTCTGACTCTCTCACACTCACTCACTGCTTTCGGTACCATCACTCATCTCATTCTTCACTCACTCACTCTTACTCATTCTCAATCACTCACTCACTCTCACTCACCCACACTGACTCACTCACTCTAATTCACTCATTCTCACTCACTCACTCCCATTCACTCACTCACTCTCACTCATTCTCAATCACTCACTCTCACTCATTCTCACTCACTTACTCACTCCCATTCACTCACTCACTCTCATTCACTCACTCACTCTCACTCATTCTCAATCACTCACTCTCACACATTCTCAATCACTCAATCTCACTCACTCTCAATCACTCACTCTCACTCACTCACTCAATCTCATTCACTCGCTCACTCTCACAATCTCATTCACTCACTCTCAATCACTCATCTCATTCACACTCTCACTCACTCTCAATCACTCACTCACTCTCAATCACTCACTCACTCACACTCATTCGCTCACTCACTCATTCACTCACGCACTCTCATTTGCTCACTCAATCTCATTCACTCACTCACTCTCACTCACTCACTCTCACTCACTCTCAATCACTCACTCACTCTCACTCACTCACTAACTCTCAATCACTCACTCATTCACTCACGCACACTCATTCGTTCACTCAATCTCATTCACTCATGCACTCTCAATCACTCACTCACTCAAACTCATTCACTCACACTCTCAACCACTCACTCAATCTCATTCACTCACACTCTCAACCACTCACTCAATCTCATTCACTCACTCACTCTCACTCACTTACTCAATTGCATTCACTCACAATCACTCTCACTCACTCAATCTCATTCACTCACTCAATCACTCACTCAATCTCATTCACTCACTCTCAATCACTCACTCACTTTCATTCACTCACTCACTCAATCTCATTCACTCACTCTCAATCACTCACTCACTTTCATTCACTCACTCACTCAATCACATTCACTCACAATCACTCACTCATTCTCACTCACTCACTCTCATTCAGTCACTCACTCTCACTCCTTCACTCAATCTCACTCACTCACTCTTATTCACCCACTCTCATTCAGCCACTCACTCTCACTCTCTCTTACTGACTGACTGACTCACTCACTCACTCATTCACTCACACTCATTCGCTCACTCACTCTCATTCACTCACTGACTCTCAATCTCTCACTCACTCAGTCACTCCGTCAGTGCATGGGCTCAATTGCCGAGTATCGGTGCCCGTTTACAGAGTGTGGAATAGAAATTAGACCGGCTCCAAAACAACGCCTTGGATGAGCTGGAACAATCCACCTGAACCTTGGTTTCTGTGCAGTTCTGAGGGAGTGCCGCACCGTCAGAGGCCCTGTGATTTGGATATGGAATTAAACCGAGGGTCCTTCTGACGTGTACGGCCCCACGGCACTCTTCGAAGAAGGGCAGGGATGAGCTCCTCACCCTGCGCTGGGACATTTTGTCGCTTCAACCAACTTCACTGGAGAAAAAAGCCCGATCATCTGATCATCGCTTCCTGTGGGATCTTGCGGTGCACAAATCGATCGTCGCGCCTCCCACATTCCGACGCTGCAGAAAGCGTTTAGCTGGCTGTAACGCGCGGACGGACATCCCGCGGTTGTGGGGGAGCTGCTATCTAAATGCAAAGTTCCTCATTTCTACTTGTGTCAGAATGCAACGATCAGCCCCTCTTTAAAAAAAAAGGTGGGTTTCGAGGTCAGGGGAGAATGAAGACTGAGGGGTTGCTGGGGTTACGGGGGTTTAGCTCTGGCTGAGGGGTTGGCTGGTTTCTTTGACCCCTTGGGCTGCAGTTTAAGAACACCAAAAGGGTTTTTTTTTACTGAAAGGATATCTGTGCTAAAACCTTGTTATGGGCCAATTTTTAGAGAACCCCAAAGTGTATCATGGAGTTCACCTGACCCACAACTTTTACTAGATTGTGGTATGGGGAGCACACGGCCCACTCTACAGGTGTGGTACAGCAGAAATGGAAAAGTATTTTTTAAAGGGGCAGCACGGTAGCATGGTGGTTAGCATAAATGCTTCACAGCTCCAGGGTCCCAGGTTCAGTTCCCGGCTGGGTCACTGTCTGTGCGGAGTCTGCACGTCCTCCCCGTGTGTGCGTGGGTTTCCTCCGGGTGTTCCGGTTTCCTCCCATGATCCAAAGATGTGCAGGTTAGGTGGATTGGCCAGGCTAAATTGCCCGTAGTGTCCTAAAAAGTAAGGTTAAGGGTGGGTTGTTGGGTTACGGGTATAGGGTGGATACATGGGTTTGAGTAGGGTGATCATTGCTCGGCACAACATCGAGGGCCGAAGGGCCTGTTCTGTGCTGTACTGTTCTACTTCTACATCTAAAGCAAAACAACGTTTACTCTATGAACCTTTTAAAAACATACAGTGAACATCTTAGCAACCATTAATTCAAATACAACCCCCAAAGAATACAACACTAAGTAATCCTTAATAAATTCACAAACAACATTAAGAAGACAAAATAAACACCTTTTAACAGAAGCTCATCAGGTTTACATTCACGACTGAGAACATTTATAATTCTGGATTCACCAAATCATCAAGAGATAGTCTTTTCATGGCAGAGAGATCAACAGCACACCTGCTCCGCCTGGCTTCCGCTCCAACTCTGAAAACGAAACTAAAACACACCCTGCAGCAAACAAGCCTAAAACAAGAGTAAAAAGCTGACAGACAGCCCAGCTCCACCCACACTCTGACATCACTGCAGTAACATGAGCAGCCAAACATTTCATAGAATCATAGAATCATAGAATTTACAGTGCAGAAGGAGGCCATTCAGCCCATCGAGTCTGCACCAGCTCTTGGAAAGAGCACCCTACCCAAGGTCAACAACTCCACCCTATCCCCATAACCCAGTAACCCCACCCAACACTAAGGGCAATTTTGGACACTAAGGGCAATTTATCACGGCCAATCCACCTAACCTGCACATCTTTGTGACTGTGGGAGGAAACCGGAGCACCCGGGGGAAACCCATGCACACACGGGGAGGATGTGCAGACTCCGCACAGACAGTGACCCAAGCCGGAATCGAACCTGGGACCCTGGAGCTGTGAAGCCATTGTGCTATCCACAATGCTACCGTGCTGCCCAAAGCGACTGCCCAAATTTCTTAAAGCGACATTCTCATGACACCCTTGCAAAGACCACAAGGGATCACTCATTTGGCACCATGCGGGCCTCGTCGAGGACTAGTTCCCATGGTAACGGGCGACGGCCCGTCCAGCTGGGAATCGTTATCAAAGCTGTCCCATACCCATACTGGGAGATCCCGTTAGACCCGGACTGGGTCACTAGTGTTGTAAACCTTCTGAGTTAAAATAGATTGGATTTAACCTTTATCTGTGCATTTCCTGGAGCAGTGCGCTACCATTGGTGCTTCACACACTCATGTATCCATCGGGTGCAGGCGTTGCTGGCAATGCCTCAGAATTCGTTGCCCATCCCTAATTGCCCTTGAACGAGCGACTCGATTGGCCATTTCAGGTAAGAGTCAAGCACATCGCTGTGGGGTCTGGAGTCACGTGTAGGCCAGACCGGGTAAGGGCGGCAGATTTCCTTCCCTGAAGAAGCATCAGCGAACCAGACGGGTCTTTGCGACAATCGATGATAGTTCCATGATCACCGTTCTCACCGAGACTGACCCTTATTTCCCAGATTTTATTAATTGAATTTGGATTCCACAATCTGCTCGAGGAGCATAGTAACGGTTTAGTGCAGGAAGAGCCCATCGTGGGATTTGAACCCAAACTCCCGGAGCGTGGACCCCTGGACCGTCAGTCCGGTAACATTACCGCTACGTCACCGCCTCCCTCTCATGATGTTCTCCCAGGAGCAGAGGAGGCTGAGGGGGTGCGTGGGGAGGGGGGGGGGGGGGGGCTGATTGAGGTGTACACAATAATAATAATCTTTATGAACGTCACAAGTAGGCTTGCATTAACACTGCAATGAAGTTACTGTGAAAAGCCCCTAGTCGCCACATTCCAGCGCCTGTTCGGGTACACATAGGAAGAATTCAGAATGTCCAATTCGCCTAACATGCACGTCTTTTGGGGCTTGTGCGAGGAAACCGGAGCACCCGGAGGAAACCCACGCAGGCACGGGGAGAACGCGCAGACTCAGCGCAGACAGTGACCCAAGCCGGGAATCGAAACCTGGGACCCTGGCACTGTGAAGCCACAGTGCTACCCACTGTGCTACCGTCCCGCCCATCATGAGGGACACAGACAGGGCAGATAGGAAGGAAGTTTTCCCCTGAGCTGAGGGGGTCAATAACCAGAGAGGGAGATTTAAGGTTAGAGGAGGGAGATGCAGAGGCGACTTGAGGAAAAGTTTTTTTCACCCACAGAAGGGGTGGGAATCTGGAACTCGTTGCCTGCAAGGGTGGAGGCGGCGGGAACCCTCAACAAGGGGCTGGTTTAGCACACTGGGCTAAATCGCTGGTTTTTAAGGCAGGCCAGCAGCACGGTTCAATTCCCGTACCAGCCTCCCCAGACAGGCGCCGGAATGTGACGACTAGGGGCTTTTCACAGTAACTTCATTGAAGCCTACTCGTGACAATAAGCGATTTTCATTTTCGTTTCATTTCATTTAAGAAGCATTGAGATGAGCATTTGAAACCTCATCACGCCCAAGACTACGGACCATGTGCTGGAACATGGGATTCGGGTATATAGGTGCTGATAGCCCGGTGCAAACACGATGGGCCGAAGAGGCTCTTTCTGTGCTGTACAGACTCTTTGGTGTCACGAACAAGCTTCACCTTGAGGGTTACGCCATCACATTGTCCATTAACCAACAGAATGGGGAAACTGCGTGGAACTGTTTAATGCGATTCGAGTAAGTTAACGAGAGTTATACTTCTGATAGCTAATTATAATATATTAATGAGAGTCATACCTTTAATAAATGGTAATATATGATGTTCTATATCTTTCATATCTGATTATAATATATAATGAGGTGTACCTTTAATATTGAATTAAAATATATAATGAGCAGAACAGTGATTTTAATATTGAATTATAATATATTCATGAACCCTACCTTTAAAATCTAATTATCCTGTAGTAATAATGGAGTTATACCGTTCAGATCTAAGTATAGTAATGAGTCAAGCTTTCTACATCAAATTATAACATATTAATGAGAGTCGTGCTTTAACATCTAATTATAATATATTAATGAGTCATACCTTTAATATCCAATTATAATATATTCATGAGGGAGTCATCGCTTTGATACGCAATTATAATATTTTTATCGGGAGTCGGAGATTGGTGGGGCGATGGTAATATTACGCATTCAGGATATCTAAACAGGTTCCCTCGCAGAGGACGAGCTACACAGCTACGTCAGCCAATGTTGGCCGGACAGCTGGTTCGTGACACAGAGCGAGGCCAGCAGCGCGGGTTCGATTCCCCGTACCGGCTGAGATAACTCATGACGGCCCCGCCTTCTCAACCTTGCCCCTCGCCTGAGGTGTGGTGATCCTCAGGTTGAATCACCACATGTCAGCTCTTCCCCCCCCCCCTCCCCTCAAACTCACCTAACCTGGACATCTTTGGACTGTGGGAGGAAACCGGAGCACCCGGAGGAAACCCACGCAGACACGGGGGAGAACGTGCAGACTCTTCACAGAAAGTCACCCGAGGCCGGAATCGAACCCGGGACCCTGGAGCTGTGAGGCAGCAGAGGTAACCGCTGTGCCACAACTCCTCATTTTACAACGGTGACCCTTAGCTCGAGATTCTCCCGCGAGATCTTTCCCACATCCACCCTGTCCATACCCCTCAGGATCTTAAAGGTTTCGACCAAGTCGCCTCGCGCTCATCCATTGGAAACAAGCCCAATCTCTCCAACCTTACCTCATAGGACAACCCTCCCGTCCCTGGCCTGCTATGTCCAATGGGACATTTAAACTCCCCCGCTTTACGGCAGCTGGTGCTGAAAAACAGAGGGGGCCTGTCCTCCTTCGCTCCGCTTCGCCGCTGGAACAGGGGACATCGCCGTGTTGCCTGAATCCCACCCACCCTGAGGCAGGGACCCCGGGTGAGACATGTGCTTAAATGCCAGTGCAGAGTGTCAATCCACCACTGATAGACACTCAGGGGCTCATTACTTGTAGCATTTGAATGAATTGTAGTGTTGGGTAAGTTCTGTTGCCGTGGCGTTAGCCTCTCGGCCAGACGCCCTGTCTCCGACTGTGTTGTTGCTGCCCTCTGGTGGCGTCAGCCCACGAAACGGACAAATTGAATACTCGCTGGAAGTTTGCTTTACCTTCACACAGCTTTTGTCATTTAACTCAAGACTTTAGCCATGCGCTCATTTCAACAGTTACACAGCTTTCAAGACTCACAACTTGAACAAAGACAGACTCCCCGGCAGTGAGAACTTGGCCAGGCTCGCCCTGGAGGGTTGCCCGCTTGCGAGCTGCCAAACTCAGGTCTCGTCTCGCGAGTGTTGGTCCGAGGGTTATCACCGCCAAAACTCCGAAGTGCGTTCTGTTTTCTAATGTCTTAGCTTGCGGTTTATAGGCACCGTTCGTCCTTGAGAGCGCCTTGTCCTCGCTGTCCGGCTGTGAGCCGTCTTTCTCCCTGTTCCCAGCAGATTCGTTCTGCAGGGAGCTCTGTTGGCTTCTGTCGGCCATTTGCCTACTATTACCATCATGCCTCACTGCACAACGCCAGCCATCTTTCCTACTCAGCTGTAACAACAACTTGCATTCATGTTGTACAACTAAATGTTTCAGTGGGGGTTATAAAACAACATTAAACTGGGAGTCATAGCGAGGTATTAGGACAGAAGTGATGTGTTATTCACCCTGGGGGCAACACGGACTGCAACAAGGTGCAGATGAACGGTAAAGCATACACCAAACATAGGCGTTGGTTCAATACGATTTATTGAACTTCTGTAATACAATGCACACAGCTGGCTGTGGGTTGACACTCTACGACTCTACGTGTACTAACTCTAACTAATTAAACCAGGCTAGCTCTGAGCCACGTGTAGAAGGTGCTGACTGATATATACACCCTGACTGTCACTACAGTTGTCACCAGTGGAAAGAGGCGGAGTGCTGATGCCTCGTGTGTTTTATAGTTGGAAGCCCCCCCCCCCCTCTGGTGTTCTGTCTGGTGATTGGTCCTGTATGTTGATTGGCTCACCTGGGTGTCTGTCACCTGCCTGTTCTTACCTCATGATGTGCATGGGTGCATATTAGGACAAGATGATCAAAAGCCCAGTCAGAGGTTTTAAGTTGTGCCTTAAAGGAGGGGTGGGGAGAGGCGGTTAGGATTGGTGGGGAGTATTCCGCGGGTTTATGTCCTCCTTCCATTGTAACTCTTCAAGAAGTACTTTATTGGCTAATAATCGCACTGGGCCATCCTGACGTTGTGAGACCATAGAATCCCTACAGTGCAGAAGGAGGCCATTCGGCCCATTGAGTGCCTGCACTGACCCTCTGAAAGAGCATCTAGCTTGCCCCTCTCCTCCCCCCCCCCCCTCCGGCCCTATTAACGTATCCTGCGCATCCTCGGACACTACTGGGCAAATTTGGCACGGCCAATCCACCTGACCTGCACATCTTTGGACCACGGGGAGGAACACGGAGCACCCGGAGGAAACCCACGCAGGCACGGGTGGGGGAGCATGCAGACTCCGCGGAGACAGTGCGGGGCTGGCTTAGCTCACTCAGGGGCTGGTTTAGCTCACTGGGCTAAATCGCTGGCTTTTAAAGCAGACCAAGGCAGGCCAGCGGCACGGTTCGATTCCCGCACCAGCCTCCCCGGACAGGCGCCGGAATGTGGCGACTAGGGGCTTTCCACAGTAACTTCATTGAAGCCTACTCGTGACAATAAGCAATTTTCATTTCATTTTTCATTTTTTATTTCAGTCACCCGAGGCCGGAATCGAACCGGGTCCGTGGCGCCGTGAGGCAGCAGTGCTAACCACTGTGCCGCCGGGCAATATAAATGTAAGATTTCCTTCCATGCCTGGTGGGAATCAGGGTGTTTTATCGACCCCTTTGCTCGCATTTTGATTCAATGTTTTAACTTTCCTTTGCCATTTGTGTGACACCGTGTCCCTTTAAGGAGTTGGTCTTCTTATTTCCCCCTCAGCTCATTTGATTTAGTCTGACTGGTTTCAGTCCCACGAAACCTGCACAAGTGAACGTTTCTCTGTCTTCCTCCGGAGTGCAATCTCGGAGCAGTGATAAATCTCACAATATGTACCGAACACGGGAAACAGTTCCTTCACATAGCCAGCAGGTGGCATTCTGTGTTCAGTTCCCTTCTGCTGTTGCTCATTCCATTGATATCTCCATTTGTCGGACGGAACGTCTCTCATTCCCAAACCCCTGACCACAATCCTTAAGGTGCCCCAAAATAAAGCTTCGCTCAGGCTGCTATCAGGCCCCACAACTGACAAATTGCACGCATGGTAGTTTCCCCAGAAAAGCAGATATAGGTTGAGTTCCTCTGCATATCAGGCTGAGGGAGGGTCAGCTGATAGATAATTGTTGCCTGGGACACCATTCTGCACCCAGTTGAAGTCACGGAGACGGGTCTCAGTATAAACCTGTCTTGAGACACTATAGCCCTCCCTGCAGTGCAGAAGGAGGCCATTCGGCCCATTGAGTCTGCACCAACCCTCCGAAAGAGGACTTTACCCAGGCCCACACTCCCCCACTCTGTGGTGATGTGCATCACTGTAAACACACAAGGGGTTAATTTAAATACATGTAGACTAGCTAGACACTAGAGGGAGCACCAGAGACATGACCCAAAGACACTCAACCAATAGATCAGTTAGATAGGACATGACCGATGGGCATTCACGATACTCACAGAGGTGACACGACCACAGGAGGGCATTACACCAACCCATATATAAAGGACACAACACACATGATCTGCCTCTTTCCAGTGGAGACAGTCAGTGAGTACACACACAGGGTTGATTCAATATCACTCCCACCATGTGGATTGTAGCAGACGGTTAGTCAGTCTGAGTAGCTATAGTAGGATTAACAGTAGTGTCGAACCCAAGTTATAGAAGTGTAAATAGTTTAATAAACGTGTTGAAGTTATCTCCACGTCTGAACCTTCCTTTGTCAGAGTGAACATCAAGGAAGCAGCTTATGCTACGCCTAGAGTATAACAAGGCATACTATCCCCATAATGCCACCTCACCTTTTGGACACTGAGGGCAATTTAGCACGGCCAATCCACCTAACCCGCACATCTTTGGACTGTGGGAGGAAACCGGAGCACCCGGAGGAAACCCACGCAGACACGGGGAGAAAGTGCAAACTCCACACAGACAGTGACCCGAAGTTGGGAATCGAACCTGGGGCCCTGGCGCTGTGGGGCCCCATTAGAGGAGCAATCTTGTACCAGTGTAGGTTCCAATCTTACAAGAGAAGCGCATTTATATTTTACTCAGTCTCTGCAAACCTTGTCACTCTTCGTGGGCAGCATAACTTTTACACTTCAGCAAGCCTGCCCCCTTTTGGTGTGGAGGAGTAATACATGAGTTACATGTTCTCGTAAGTCGATGTCCGCGCCATTGGAGCGAAGGGAAAGGCAGACGAGAGGGATCAAACCAGCCCCTCGATTCAGCGAGGGCTCACTTCGAGGCCTCCAGTCACATGCCTCACGAGAGGAGGTCGTCGACAGTTGTGCATGTCGTGAGATTCTCCACTCCTCCTCACTGGAGGCCGTGTCTCCAACCGAGACCACTCTGTCCGTCTGCCTCAGATACTTTACACCCCTGGGAAATGGCCAGAGGAGCCCTTCGAATCAGGGCGGAGGCCTCCAACTCCCACCGTCTCCAAATGGATTCATAGAATTTACAGTGCAGAAGGAGGCCATTCGGCCCATTGAGTCTGCACCGACTCTTGGAAAGGTCAACACCTCCACCCTATCCCAATAACCCAGTAACCCCACCCAACACTGAGGGCAATTTTGGACACTAAGGGCAATTTATCATGGACAATCCACCTAACCTGCACATCTTTGGACTGTGGGAGGAAACCGGAGCACCCGGAGGAAACCCACGCACACACGGGGAGGACGTACAGACTCCGCACAGACAGTGACCCAAGCCGGGAATCGAACCTGGGACCCTGGCACTGTGAAGCCATTGTGCTATCCACAATGCTACCGTGCTGTCCCTATGGTTTGCTCATTCCCTTGACCACCTCCTGCAGCCACTGGGGAACATTAGCAGCAAAGCTGAGGTTCTGGCTTCAGTTGCAGTTTACAAACCCGCCCCAGGGAGTTTGGCGATTAAATGCGCATTCCCCCCATCGCATGATTCTCACCCTGAAGGAGAATTATTGCCTTCAGAGTGTATTATTGCTCTCAATAACACTCTGGATTTCTGGTGACCTGAATGACTTTCCAAATTGACATTTAACTAACGTGGGCCCTCACGCACTTCGCCCTGGGGAGATGCTGCCCCAAAGACCCGACCACCTGGGGGCGCCACCCACACTTTTAAACCCCCCCCCAACGCGGGACTCCTCCCTACACGTTACCTCACCGTGTGACTCCCCACCCTCACATCCAACACACCCCCCCCCCCCCTCCCCGACGACTCACCCCACACCTCCGGCTACACCCCTATGATTTTCCCTATCTCGTGTGGGCCCATCCTCCCCGACTTGACCCCCACGGTCACGACCCATCCCTCCCCCCAACCTGCAGACAAAACCTGACCCGAATCTACACCCATGCACCTCCAGGGCTCCCCACCGCCTCAATCGCACCTCTTGGCATCACCCCCCCCCCCTCCCCACCGAGCGCCCCCTCCCCGCACCACCCCACCAACACCCTGTGGTCCCGACCTGACCCTCTCCTGAACCAACCCAACCTCCCCCTCCCTCCCCAACCCACGGACCCGATCTGATCCGAACCCCCCCTCCGCCTCAAGACCCGAACCACCCCGACATCCCCTACAATCGACCCCCCCCCCCCCCCCCCACTCCCCGACCTCCAACCCTCCCTACCACCCAAACCCTGCCCGCTTATCTTGGACACTTACCTTCTCTCTACCCTGTCAATTTCACTGTCAGGCAATAGGACCCTGTGCGAAAACCGCTCTGGCTACATCGAGGGCATCTTGAAACCCATCGTGCAAGGAACCCCCAGCTTCTGTCGCAACACGACGGACTTCCTACAGAAACTCAGCACCCATGGACCAGTTAAACCAGGATTCCTCATCACAATGGACATCTCGGGACTCGACACCAGCATCCCCCATGACGACGGCATTGCTGCAACAGCCTCAGTCCTCAACACCGACAACTGCCAATCTCCAGACGAAAATTTTACAACTCATCCGTTTCATCCTTGATCACAACGTCTTCACTTTCGACAACAAGTTCTTCAGCTAGGCACACGGAACAGCCATGGAGACCAAATTCGCACCTCAATATGCCAACATCTTCATGCACAAGTCTGAAAAAGACTTCCTCACCGACCTTCAACTGACGTTATACACCAGATACATCAATGAGATTTTTTTCCCTTTGGACCCACGGCGAAGAATCACTGAAACGACTACACGATGGCATCAATAAGTTCCATCCCACCATCAGACTCACCATGACTCTCCAGAATAGTTTAATTCTTGGACACATGATCTCCATCAAGGACGGTCACCTCAGCACTTTGCTTTACCGCAAACCCACAGATAACCTCACGATGCTCCACTTCTCCAGCTTCCACCCAAAACACATTAAAGGAGCCATCCCCTATGGACAAGCCCTCCGTATACACAGGATCTGCTCAGACGAGGAGGAGCGTAACAGACATCTACAAACGTTGAAAGACACACTCGTACGAACGGGATCTGGCGCTCAATTCATCCAAGGCGCCACAACAAATAACCGCACCGACCTCCTCAGAAGACAAACACGGGTCACAACTGACAGAGTACCCTTCGTCGTCCAGTACTTCCCCGGAGCGGAGAAGCTACAACATCTTCTTCACAGCCTTCAACATGTCATCGATGAAGACGACCATCTTGCCAAGGTCATCCCCACATTCCCCACTACTTGCCTTCAAACAACCGTGCAACCTCAAAGAAACCATTGTTTGCAGCAAACTACCAGCCTTCAGAACAGCGACCACAACACCACACAACCCTGCCAGGGCAATCTCCACAAGACGTGCCAGATCATCGACATGGATACCACCGTTACACGTGAGAACACCACCCACCAGGTACGCGGTATATACTCGTGTGACTCGGCCAACGTTGTCTACCTCATACGCTGCAGGAAAGGATGTCCCGAAGCGTGGTACATTGGCGAGACCATGCAGCCGCTGCAATAACGGATGAACGGGCATCGCGCGACAATCACCAGGCAGGAATGTTCCCTTCCAGTCGGGGAACGCTTCAGCAGTCAGTCTCTGATCTCCGGGTAAGCGTTCTCCAAAGCAGCCTTCAGGATACGCGACAACGCAGAATCGCCGAGCAGAAACTGATAGCCAAGTTAGGTGACAGCAGGGTAGAATGGTGGTTAGCATAAATGCTTCACAGCTCCAGGGTCCCAGGTTCGATTCCCGGCTGGGTCACTGTCTGTGTGGAGTCTGCACGTCCTCCCCCTGTGTGTGCGTGGGTTTCCTCCGGGTGCTCCGGTTTCCTCCCACAGTCCAAAGATGTGCGGGTTAGGTGGATTGGCCATGCTAAATTGCCCGTAGTGTCCTAATAAAAGTAAGGTTAAGGGGGGGGGGTTGTTGGGTTACGGGTATAGGGTGGATACATGGGTTTGAGTAGGGTGATCATGGCTCGGCACAACATTGAGGGCCGAAGGGCCTGTTCTGTGCTGTACTGTTCTATGTTCTATGTAAGTTCCGCACACATGAGTACGGCCTCAACCGGGACCTGGGATTCATATCTCACTGCATTCACACCCCCACCATCTGGCCTGGGCTTGCGAAATCCTACCAACTGTCCTGGCTAGAGACTCATCTTTAACCTGTGATTATCTCTCTCCCCGCCGTCTGGACCTGTAAAAACTTAATTACCAACAAAGACTCGCATCCAAAGTATCGTCTTGCATCATTGACTTTGTCTATATACGTGTTTCTGGAACCCGCCTCTTCATTCACCTGAGGAAAGAACTACGCTCCGAAAGCTAGTGATTCAAAACAAACCTGTTGAACTTTAACCTGGTGTTGTAAGACTCCTTACTGAATTTCACTGGCCCCCTCTAACCCCAGCTGCTTTATGGCAGCTACTGCAGTAAAACAAAAGGGGTGCATGGCCTCCTCAAACCCACCAGACCTGGACTGCGTTGAGTCCAGTGAGGGTTCTTTCGATGCCAGCCCGATGCACCTCTATCCATCAGAGGTTTCAGCGCAGTTTCCAGGAGCAGGTCAGCGCAGTCAATCCTTCTCCCTCCTGCAGGCCATCGCTTTCGGATGCCAGCCGGACATTACTGGCCCGCTGACTCGACAAGAAGCCTGGGAAATCTGTGTGGGGTGTTTGAATTTGGAAAAAGTGTACAGGAAGGTGAATTTTTCAGGTCTGCCTTCAGCTTCCCGAACTTTCTTTTTTCATTCGGTCTAGTTTGGCCACCATTTGTTACGGCCCCGTCTGTGGATCCATTGCTGCAACTTTCCTCTCTGGTGCCCGAGTGCTGATCCTGATTGCTGCTGATTGTAACGGGTCATTTCTGCCCTTTTACTGTATTTTTGCTCACCCTTCCTGTGATCTGGCCAGGTCCCTTGGCTCTGTCTGCACAAAGGTTACTCTTTTCTGCCGTGTCGTGGATCCTCCTTCTGCCTTACAGCCTTTCAAAGAAACAAAATCTGCTCATCCTTTTGTGATCTAGCGAGGTGCTTTAACTCTGTGATCGACCAGGTCGGGCAATGGAATCTTTTAAGACTATCTCTGAGGGCGGCAAGTTGTCCCAGTGGTTAGCACTGCTGTCCCACAGCGCCGAGGACCCGGGTTCGATTCCCGGCTTGGGTCACTGTCTGCGTGGAGTTTGCACGCCGTGTCTGAGCGGGTTTCCTTCGGGTGCTCCGGTTTCCTCCCACAGTCCAAAGGTGCGCAGGTGAGGTGGATTGGCCGTGATAAATTGCCCCTTGGTGTCCAAAAGGTTTGGTGGGGCTCAGGGGAAAGGGTGGAGGTGTGGGCCTGGGTTCTCTTTCAGAGGTTCCATGCGGATTCGATGGGCCGAATGGCCTCCTTCTGCGCCGTAGGGATTTATCTCCAGCCGTGTCTTCGATTTAGGCGCACCTCTCGCAGATCCGATTGCAGCTTATTTACTCCGACATCCTTCACTGCCACCATGCTGTAAGGGTCGTATAGGGTCTCACCCAGAGGTCAGGAGGTCGAACATTAAGGCCGGAATTATCCCACCGTTCGTTGGCGGTGGGATCTTCTCCCATCCCGCCCGCGGCTTCAATGAAAATCCCACCGTCAGCGAACGACGCCTCCCACTGCCGAGAATCAAGCGGCTGTCAGGCTGGAGAATCCTTCCTTAAGTGTTGATTAATGGCTCCATACACCCTCGGGATGCCACCCTGTACCCATGTCGTCCCCAACCTTGCTTCTACTTGACCGCTAGTGTGCTCAGTCCACCATCATGTGACTCTCTACGTCACACTGTGGGGCAATACTGTTCCCCACCCCCCCCCAATCCCACACATTAACCCTTGCCTGGCCGAATGCCCGTACACAACAACCTCCTCGGGTGGCTGAGCTGCTGCCTGATGTTAAGAGTGTGAAAAGGGAAGTCGGGCGGATCTAAAGGCGACAGATCAACTCATTGCTCGTGGTTCAAAAGACCTTCTTGTCGTAATCTCCCCTCGCTTTAGCTCTGCGTCAATTTTGGTTTGACAAACCCTCCGGTGAGGGTGTTCCTCCGCAGTGAAGCTGCCGTGTAAACGCAGAGCCCCGGTTCAGGAGCACTGGCCACTTGCCCCAGACTCTGCTGGAGTGGGGCAGCACGGGGGTTAGCACTGCTGCCTCACTGCGCCGGGGACCCAGGTTCGATTCCGGCCTCGGGCGACTGTCTGTGTGGAGTCTGCACCTTCTCCCCGTGTCCGGGTGGGTTTCCTCCGGGTGCTCCGGTTTCCTCCCACAAGTCCAAAGATGTGCAGGTTAGGTGGGGTTACGCGGTTGCAGGGGTGGGGTGGGGTGGGGTGGGGGGGGCCTTGGTGGGGTGCTCCCTCGGAGGGCAGGTGCAGACTCGATGGGCCGGGTGGGCCTCCTGCTGCGTTGCCGAGATTCGACGGATCGTGTTCCACGGACTGCGGCCGCTGCGGTGAGAGTGAAGCCTCCAAGGGGAAACAGCGTGAAGGGCTGAGGGATCGGCTTCTGCGGGCCCTGTACCTTTAAGAGATACAGGACCATCAAAGGCTCATCAATCAATTGCGAGGCACGACGTGTCAGGCCTATAGCGAGGGTGGGCTTGTTCCTGGGGGTCGGGGCGGGGGGGGGGGGTGGGTGGGAGCCTTGCTGATGCAATATTGAAGGTGGAAGGCCAGCGTTAAGGCCCCACTCTATCCATTGTTCCCAATATGGTTCATTAATTGACTTTGTCTCGCTGCTTATTGCTGTCCCTCACAGCCTCTTTCCCCAGTGAATAAGTTTGGAGTTTCCGCCTTTGTTGGCGTCTGACAGGTGTGTAATTGAATGATTAATGTGCCTTCATTACCCTGTGAGTGAACTGGCCCCTCAATGGTCCGCCCTCTCGAGAGGGCCTTCTCACTGATGCAGACCCCTCCCTGCTCAGAGTCCTAACCAAATCGCCGCCGTAAACAAATGCCACCCCGCCATCTGTCCACAAACACACCGAGCTGGAAAATAAATTGAGCTTCTTTTCGGCGAGAGGAGGAACAGATTTAGAGTGCGATTATATTGACTCAAACCCTGACGGACAGTTGGCTCGTGATTTTAATCCCCGTGTTCTCCCTCCAACCACTCCCCCTCCCCCCCCCCCCCCCCCCCCCCCCCCACAAGGAGTGTAACAGTCAGGGGATGGATTGATGGTTTAAGCAAGGATTTAAATTCTGGATCGAAACCGGCTGGGCCGCTGCAGGATTGGGAGATGCGGGAACAGGGTTGCCAACTCCGGTAGACCCGATCCTGGAGATTTCCCGGCAGCTTGCCAGCCGTTCAGCCCATCGTGTGTGCACCGGCTCGCCGAGCGATCGACCCGCTGACCGTCATTTCCCCCGCCTTCTCCCCGTAACCCTGCCCCTCCCGCCTTTTCAGATAACAGCCCCATTTCCCTTTTGAATGTCTCGATTGAACCGGCTCCGCCTCCCTCGCTGGCAGCCAGGCCCAGGGCCCTACCCCCTCGCCTTGTGAAAATGTCTTGAGGAGGTGGACCTTCGAATGCCAGAGAGCCCAGGAAATTCCTGGACCGCTCGTATCCCCGACACAGGGTCGGAGCTCCCACACCCACCCCAGCTTTGCGGGTTCTCTCTGGCTCTACCCCGCTCTCTCTCTCTCTCTTTCTCCTCTCTCTCTCTCTCTCTCATTCTCTCTCTCTCTATTGCTCTCGCGCTCTCTCTCTCGCTCACTCTCGCTCTTGCTCTCTCACTCTCTCTCTCTATTGCTCTCTCGCGCTCTCTCTCTTGCTCACTCTCGCTCTTGCTCTCTCACTATCTCTCTCTCTCTCGCCCTCTCTTTCTCGCTCTTGCTCCCTCCCTCTCTCTCTCGTGCGCTCTCGCTCTCTCTCTCGCTCTTGCACTCTCTCTCTCTCTCTCGTGCGCTCTCGCTCTCTCTCTCTCGCTCTTGCTCTCTCTCTCTCGTGCGCTCTTGCTCTCTCTCTCTCGCTCTCTCTCTCCCGTGCGCTCTTGCTCTCTCGCTCTCTCTCTCTCGCTCTTGCTCTCTCGCTCTCTCGTAAGCTCTCGCTCTCTCTCTCTCTCTCTCTCTCGCTTTCTCTCTCTCGTGCGCTCTCGCTCTCTCTCTCTCGCTCTCTCTCTCTCTCTCTCGTGCGCTCTCTCTCTCTCTCTCGCTCTCTTGCTCCCGCTCTCTGTCAGCATTTTGAAGTGCTTGTTGGTTGACACCAGTTGATTGATGCGGTCTGGGAATTTTCGCAAAAACCTGATGTGTGATCCGTGTTGGTCTAACATCGACTGCAACTGGATGCAGTAAAACGAGAAACAGGCTTCCGACACAGGAGATGGTCCAACACTGTTTTATTGAACCTGTTGATTGCTGTACATAATCTGCCGTGGGTTGACTATTAACCTAACTGATAACCTCCTACTTGACCAGACTAGCTCTCTATCACATGGTGATGATGTTCATTGGCCTGTGCACTGCGACTATCTCCCTGGCCGTGTCCTGTGAGAGAGAGGGAGAGCGTTAATGCCCAGTGGGCTTTATAGTGGTGGTGTCCTGTCTGGTGATTGGTTGTTCTGTGTCGTGTGTGTTCATTGGTTATCCTGTGTGTCAATCACTGCCTGTCTGCATCTCATATACATGAGTAGATATTGACAAAACCCTGGGGGCGGGGTTTTCTATTCCCTGACGTTGGTTTCGTAATCGGCGATCGGGCGGAGAATCGAATTGGGGATGGTGCCTGCTTTCGGATGCTCCGCCCCCTACAAAATGGCGTCATCATTGAGTAGGCCGCACGCCGTTGGAACAGCCTCAGGATGTCACCTGAAGGCCCTCCCCCGATGCTCCTCCCCCGATGGGCCGACTTCTCGATGGCACGGGGGACCCGGTGCGGCGGCTGCGGACTGTGTCCATCACTGTCACAGCAGGGGGGGTGGGGGTGGGGGTGGGGGGCCGTGCAGCTGGCCGGGGAAGGCTTCGACGAGGACCCGGGGGGGGGGGGGGGACTGGTGGGCAGTGGCCAGGGGGTGGCAAGGTGGTGAAAGGGGGGGCACTATCTGGCAGGTCGGGTGCGCGCAAGGCCATGTGGTACGGCGTGACCTCTGCAGCTCGTCGCCGTGCGCATGCGCGGACATGGACCCGGCAATTCACCGGTCGTTTTCGTCATGGGGGCCGGGCGTTTGGCGAGGCTGCCAGCCCCTCAGCGGTCGGAAGATCGTGCTGGGCCGGCGCCAATTTATTTGGAAAAAAAAGGTGATGGATGGGGAAATAAAATATTCATAAAATTAACAGGACCTTTGATGGACTGGGATGACAGTCAGTCAATGTCTTTCTGAAGTTCAGAATTTTCTTTTGGTACTTCTTCCCTCTCGGCTCGAGATGGTTTACTCTGGCAAGGTTGACTACTTTCTCTGCAGGTTCACCATCATTTCAAGTTCACAGCAAAATGACGTGCCAGACACTCACTGCAAATTCCTTCATGGGATGTGGGGCATCACTGGCTGGGCCGGGATTGATTAGCCATTGAGTAAGGGCAGCACGGTAGCATAGCGGTTAGCACAGTTGCTTCACAGCTCCAGGTTCCCAGGTTCGATTCCCGGCTCGGGTCACTGTCAGTGCGGAGTCTGTACAATCTCCCCATGTCTGCGTGGGTTTCCCCTGGGTGATCCAGTTTCCTCCCACAGTCCAAAGATGAGCAGGTTAGGTGGATTGGCCGTGCTAAATTGCCCCTTAGGTTAGATGGGGTTACGGGGATAGGGTGGAGGTGTACGCTTAAGCAAGGTGCTCTTTCCAAGGGCCGGTACAGCCCCGATGGGCCGAATGGCCTCCTTCCGCACAGTGAATTTTATGATTCTATGACTCTATCCCTAACGGGAGGCGGTGGCACAGTAGGTGCTATCGCTGGAGGGACTGGGGATCGATTCCCACCAGGGCAGATGGTGCGACTTCAACTCAATAAAACATCTGGAAGGTGGCGAATCTCTGGAGTTCTCTGCCCCAGAGGCTGGCTGACCGGAAGTAGAGTTGGATAAGTATTTCGTAAATCGAGGAACAGAGGGCAATGGGGAAATGGCGCAGGAAAGGAGTTGAAGCTGGCATAGATCAGCCATGATCGTACTGAATGGCTGGGCAGGCTTGAGGCCTCGTGACCCCTGTTTCTATTTCTTGTGCTGAGAAGGTGGCGCCTTCTTGAACCTGTGGCGTTGGGAGTTGCACCAACATTCGACCAAATTACTTTTGAAAATAAAATTAATTGAATATTATTAATTCCACCATATACTGTGGTGGGATTTGAAATGGTGCCCCTTGGGCGAGAGCCTGGGCCTTTGGATCACTAGCTCAGCAAAGAGGAATTGCGCATTTTTATCCCACCTCCCACCATCTCTGGAAGCCACAGAGAGCTTTGCAACCTGATAATTATTTTTGCTGCGATGCCGGTAACGTTGTGGTTAACTGTGTGAGTCCCTCAAACAACGAACCGATCGTCCGCTTTCAAACAATGCGGATAAACAGGCCAAGGGATGTGACCCTTCCCTCCCCGAGAGCAGACGGGGTCCTTGGTCTTGATGCTTCATCCGAAAGACGGCACCTCCGGCAATATAGAGCTCCCTCAGTTCTGGTGCCAGGGGTCCCGGTCCGGAATCTGTGCCCGAGACTCCGACGAAACACAAACCAGCAAAATCTGCCAAAGAATGAAAACTGTCACGTGGAAACGATGCTTGTAAGAAAGTTACAATTTCATTTTTTTTGTTTTGTGGCATTTTAATTCCAACACGCATTGACACACAGATTAACACACACACAGAAACACACACACATGGATATACACATTCGCACACGCATAAACACACACTGACTCACGCACACTGGCAGACACACGCAGACATACACACTTATTCACTCACATGCATGCACAAACACTCACATACACACATGCACACACACACTCATACCCACATACTTAAACACACTCGGACATACTCACTCACACACATGCATTCATGACACAGTCATGCACACGTGCATACACACACGCATGCACACGCACAAACACACACACAAGGTTTCTCTGTTGCCATACCCCCGCCACTGACCCACATGCACATGAAAAACACAAACGCACAGGCGCACTCAAATGCACAACACAAATGCACATGCACAAATACACACAAGCACGTATGCACAAACACACACCCTCTCAAACGCAGTCACACAAACACAATGAACGCACTATCACACACACAAAATTGCACACACACACACACACAGAAACGCGTGCACACACACACACACAAGCCGCAAAATGAAAGTAAATATATATAATCGAGCTGTTCGGAAAAGCTATTGGAAATGGTGCTAAAGCCATTATTATCCCGACAGGAGCAATTTGGTTCAAGCGAATGTCTTATTGTGCTGGCTGCCTACCGATTTGCTGGCTTCTCTGCTCCTGTCAGGCGTCAGGACGGAGATGATGGATGAGCCAGGCTGTGGTGGCAGAAGGCGAGGGAGTGGGAGAATGGAGCCATTCATCATCCGTCGACAGGTGCCACTCAACCGCCCCCGCGTCTCTGCTGAATTTGCCACCGGTGATTCCCCCCCCCCCCACCTTTCCTCAAATGAGTAATTTTTAAACGGAATTGCCTGTCATTGCTTATCTGTGACAGCTCTCCCCCCCCCCCCCCCCCCCCCCCCCACCTCCCTCCACCTCCCTCCACCCTACCCTCTCCCCTGCAAGCTGACTGTGAATCGCTGAAGGAGCCAAAATCCCCCCTCCCCCCTCACTCCCCCCCCCCCCCCCCCCCCCCACCGCGGGGAGTAGGGGACAGTAATAGTGATGATCTGGCTGGTGGCTAACAACTTTAATTAGATTTGATCACATGACGTCCCGGCTTCCAAAACCTAACATGAAGGATTCGTAATGGAATTGATCTTTCACACTCAGCCCCTCGATTAGATTCCAGTCTGTAACTCACTCCCGGGGTATCTGTTATTCTATATATAAACCACCCCGAACCCCTCGATTAGATTCCAGTCTGTAACTCACTCCCGGGTATCTGTTATTCTATATATAAACCACCCCGAACCCCTCGATTAGATTCCAGTCTGTTACTCACTCCCGGGTATCTGTTATTCTATATATAAACCACCCTGAACCCCTCGATTAGATTCCAGTCTGTAACTCACTCCCGGGTGTCTGTTATTCTATATATAAACCACCCCGAACCCCTCGATTAGATTCCAGTCTGTAACTCACTCCCGGGTATCTGTCATTCTATATATAAACCACCCTGAACCCCTCGATTAGATTCCAGTCTGTAACTCACTCCCGGGTATCTGTTATTCTATATATAAACCACCCCGAACCCCTCGATTAGATTCCAGTCTGTAACTCACTCCCGGGTATCTGTTATTCTATATATAAACCACCCCAAACCCCTCGATTAGATTCCAGTCTGTAACTCACTCCCGGGTATCTGTTATTCTATATATAAACTACTCTGAACCCCTCGATTAGATTCCAGTATGTAACTCACTCCCGGGTATCTGTGATTCTATATATAAACCACCCCGAACCCCTCGATTAGATTCCAGTCTGTAACTCACTCCCGGGTATCTGTGATTCTATATATAAACCACTCCGAACCCCTCGATTAGATTCCAGTCTGTAACTCACTCTCGGGTATCTGTTATTCTATATATAAACCACCCCGAACCCCTCGATTAGATTCCAGTCTGTAACTCACTCCCGGGTATCTGTTATTCTATATATAAACCACTCTGAACCCCTCGATCAGATTCCAATCTGTAACTCACTCCCGGGTATCTGTTATTCTATATATAAACCACCCCAAACCTCTCGATTAGATTCCAGTCTGTAACTCACTCCCGGGTATCTGTTATTCTATATATAAACCACCCTAAACCCCTCGATTAGATTCCAGTCTGTAACTCACTCCCGGGTATCTGTTATTCTATATATAAACCACCCCGAACACCTCGATTAGATTCCAGTCTGTAACTCACTCCCGGGTATCTGTTATTCTATATATAAACCACCCCAAACACCTCGATTAGATTCCAGTCTGTAACTCACTCCCGGGTATCTGTGATTCTATATATAAACCACCCCAAACTCCTCGATTAGATTCCAGTCTGTAACTCACTCCCGGGTATCTGTGATTCTATATATAAACCACCCCAAACTCCTCGATTAGATTCCAGTCTGTAACTCACTCCCGGGTATCTGTTATTCTATATATAAACCACTCTGAACCCCTCGATTAGATTCCAGTCTGTAACTCTCTCCCGGGTATCTGTTATTCTATATATAAACCATCCCGAACCCCTCGATTATATTCCACTCTGTAACTCACTCCCAGGTATCTGTTATTCTATATATAAACCACTCTGAACCCCTCGATTAGATTCCACTCTGTAACTCTGTCCCGGGTATCTGTGATTCTATATATAAACCACCCCAAACCCCTCGATTAGATTCCAGTCTGTAACTCTCTCCCGGGTATCTGTTATTCTATATATAAACCACCCTAAACCCCTCGATTAGATTCCAGTCTGTAACTCACTCCCGGGTATCTGTTATTCTATATATAAACCATCCCGAACCCCTCGATTATATTCCACTCTGTAACTCACTCCCAGGTATCTGTTATTCTATATATAAACCACTCTGAACCCCTCGATTAGATTCCACTCTGTAACTCTGTCCCGGGTATCTGTTATTCTATATATAAACCACCCCGAACCCCTCGATTAGATTCCACTATGTAACTCACTCCCGGGTATCTGTTATTCTATATATAAACCACTCTGAACCCCTCGATTAGATTCCAATCTGTAACTCACACCCGGGTATCTGTTATTCTATATATAAACCACCCCAAACTCCTCGATTAGATTCCAGTCTGTAACTCACTCCCGGGTATCTGTTATTCTATATATAAACCACTCTGAACACCTCGATTAGATTCCAGTCTGTAACTCACACCCAGCTATCTGTTATTCTATATATAAACCACCCCAAACTCCTCGATTAGATTCCAGTCTGTAACTCACTCCCAGGTATCTGTTATTCTATATATAAACCACCCTGAACTCCTCAATTAGATTCCAGTCTGTAACTCACTTCCGGGTATCTGTTATTCTATATATAAACCACCCCGAACTCCTCAATTAGATTCCAGTCTGTAACTCACTCCCGGGTAACTTCTATTCTAAATATAAATAACCCCGAACCTCTCGATTGGATTCCAATCAGTAAATCACTCCCAGGAATCGGATATTCTACAGATAAACTACCCTGAGCCCCAGGATTAGATTCCAGTCTGTAACTCACTTCCGGGTATCTGTTATTCTATATATAAACCACCCCGAACTCCTCAATTAGATTCCAGTCTGTAACTCACTCCCGGGTAACTTCTATTCTAAATATAAATAACCCCGAACCTCTCGATTGGATTCCAATCAGTAAATCACTCCCAGGAATCGGATATTCTACAGATAAACTACCCTGAGCCCCAGGATTAGATTCCAGTCTGTAACTCACTCCCAGGTATCTGTTATTCTGTATGTACACCACCCCTAATCCCTCGATTATATTCCAGTCTGCAACACACTCCTGGGTATCTGTGATTCTATATATAAACCACCCCAAACCCCTCAATTAGATTCCAGTCTGTAACTCACTCCCGGGTATCTGTTATTCTGTATATAAACCACCCTGAAACCCTCGATTATATTCCAGTCTGCAACACACTCCTGGGTATCTGTAATCCTATACAGAAACTGTTGCTTCACAGCTCCAGGGTCCCAGGATCGATTCCCGGTTTGGGTCACTGTCTGTGCGGAGTCTGCACGTTTTCCCCGTGTCTGCGTGGGTTTCTTCCGGGGGCTCCGGTTTCTTCCCACATGTCCCGAAAGACGTGCTGTTCGGTGAATTGGACATTCTGAATTCTCCCTCTGTGTACCCAAACAGGCGTCGGAGTGTGGGGACTGGGGAATTTTGACAGTAACTTCTTTGCAGTGTTAATGTAAGCCTACTTGTGATAATAGAGATTATTAAAATTGATTATTAATTAATGTTCCAGTGAAGGAAGAATTTTTACTCCCAGTTCATAAAATCGTAGAATCATAGAATCCCTACAGTGCAGAATGAGGCCATTCGGCCCATTGAGCCTGCACCAGCCCTCGGAAAGAGTACCCTACCTCGGCGCACTCTCCCGCCCTATCCCCGTTACCCCACCTAACCTGCACATTATTGGACACTAAGACCGATTTTATCATGGCCAATCCACCTAACCTGCACAACATTGTAGTGTGGGAGGAAACTGGAGCACCCGGAGGAAACCCACGCAGACACATGGGGAAGGTGCAGACTCCGCACAGACAGTGACCCAAGCCGGGAATCGAACCTGGGACCCTGGCGCTGTGAGGCAGCAGTGTTCCGTATTAGGTGTTGAATATTAATTTCTCAGAGGCTGAATGGAGTTGTTCTCCCCAGAAGGCCGTAGCTGAGTATCGCAATTGACTCAGAGACGAGGGTTGGTGGTTCGAACCTCACCCCTGGGGCTCGAACACGAAGCCCAAGTTGATGCCTCTGTGCCCTGCAACGGGAGTGGCACATTGTCAGGCGATCGGTTGGCCCAATTATTAGCGGGTGAACCGAAAGGCGGCTCCGGGAAGTAGAAGGAGGGAATAAACCGTTAGAACTCTGACAAAGAGCCAAAAGGACTCGAAACGTTAACTCTGTGTCTCTCGGGGCAGCACGGTGGCACAGTGGTTAGCATTGCTGCCTACGGCGCTGAGGACCCGGGTTCGAATCCCGACCCTGGGTCACTGTCCGTGTGGAGTTTGCACATTCTCCCCGTGTCTGCGTGGGTTTCACCCCCACAACCCAAAGATGTACAGGGTAGGTAGATTGGCCACACTAAATTGCCCCTTAATTGGTAAAAATAATTGGGTACTCTAAATTAAAAAAAAACTCTGTGTCTCTCTCCACAGCCGTGTGTTTTTGCAGCATTTTCCTCCTTTTGGCCTTGTCCTGTCCTGACCCTAATGTTTATTCCTCACCCAGGACAAGGGAACAGATAATTATCACGTTGCAGTGTGTGGGTGCTTGCCGAGTTTGCTTATCTCGTATCACTACTTCAGGAGACGAAAGCGTTTCTTCGGCCTGCAAATCGCTTTGGGGCAGTACCGAGGCTGGGAAATATGACAGTGGATCGAAAGCTCTAACCTTCCTGTCGGGAATACCGAGTTCCTGATCAGGAGGTGCTTGGACGGGCGCAGTGTGAGGGCCTGCACCCATCCTTAGTCCACACTAGAGGGAGCCCCAGGACCAAGGATTGGGGGCAGTGGAGGCTGCGGTGCGGGGACAGTCTGCGATGAACAATCACCGAGAGTCTATCGGCCTGAGGTGGCAGACTCAATGAGCCGGAGCTTCCTACACAAATGGAAAGGCGAAGGGAGAAGGTGCGAGCGCCCGCCACCCAAGTCACATATCGTCTGAGCACTCGTTCCTTAACCTGGGCAACTGACAGCTTGTTCCCGACGCCTATAGCAATTGGGACGCGCGACGTTAAACCATACCCGGGGGGGGGGGGGAGGGGGGGGGAGGGGGGTATTCTCCGGTTCACTGCACTGTTTCTCAGCGCGACGCCGTTCGCTGCCAGCGGGATTCTCGACTCCCGCCATACGTCAATGGGCATTCCCATTGAAACATCCCCATGGCTCCGGGAAAACAGCAAGTGGGAGGGCACTGTCTGCGGGAATAGAAACTCCCAAATGAGAATTCCAGCCTTGGAGCAGGAAGTGGCAATCCAGCCCCTCCAGCTCGCTCCATCGCTCAATGCAGCCATTGCTGAACACATCTCGGACTCATCTCAACCTTCCCTCCCGCTCCCCATAGCCCTTCACCCCGTGACTAATTACAGACACACTCCCCGGGGACGCCCTGTAAATACTGACACACTCCCCGGGGACGCCCTGTAAATACTGACACACTCCCAGGGGACGCCCTGTAAATACTGACACACTCCACGGGAACCCCCTGTAAATACTGACAAACTCCCCGGGGACCCCTGTAAATACTGACACACTTCCCGGGGACCCCCAGTAAATACTGACACACTCCCCGGGGACGTCCTGTAAATACTTACACACACCCCGGGGACGCCCTGTAAATACTGACACACTCCACAGGGACCCCCTGTAAATACTGACACACACCCCGGGGACGCCCTGTAAATACTGACACACTCCCCGGGGACGCCCTGTAAATACTGACACACTCCCCGGGGACCCCCTGTAAATACTGACACACTCCCCGGGGACGTCCTGTAAATACTGACACACTCCCCGGGGACGACCTGTAAATACTGACACACTCCCCGGGAACCCCCCCAGTAAATACTGACACACTCCCCGGGAACCCCCCCTGTAAATACATTTTTTTTTTAAATTTTAGATTAGCCAATTATTTTTTCCAATTAAGGGGCAATTTAGCGTGGCCAATCCACCTACTCTGCACATTTTTGGGTTCTGGGGGCGAAACCCACGCAGACACGGGGAGAACGTGCAAACTCCACACGGACAGTGACCCAGAGCCGGGATCGAACCTGGGACCTCAGCGCCGTGAGGCGGTTGTGCTAACCACTAGGCCACCGTGCTGCCCTTCCCCCCTGTAAATACTGACACACTCCCCGGGAACCCCCCCAGTAAATACTGACACACTCCACGGGGACGCCCTGTAAATACTGACACACTCCCGGGGAACCCCCCCTGTAAATACTGACACACTCCCTGGGAACCCCCCCCAGTAAATACTGACACACTCCACGGGGACGCCCTGTAAATACTGACACACTCCCCGGGAACCCCCCCAGTAAATACTGACACACTCCCCGGGAACCCCCCCTGTAAATACTGACACACTCCCCGGGACCCCCCCCCCCAGTAAATACTGACACACTCCACGGGAACCCCCCCAGTATATACTGACACACTCCACGGGGACCCCCTGTAAATACTGACACACTCCCCGGGAACCCCCCCCAGTAAATACTGACACACTCCCCGGGAACCCCCCCAGTAAATACTGACACACTCCACGGGGACGCCATGTAAATACTGACACACTCCACGGGGACGCCCTGTAAATACTGACACACTCCCGGGGGACGCCCTGTAAATACTGACACACTCCCCGGGAACCCCCCCAGTAAATACTGACACACTCCCCGGGGACCCCCCCTGTAAATACTGACACACTCCCCGGGAACCCCCCCAGTAAATACTGACACACTCCACGGGGACGCCCTGTAAATACTGACACACTCCCCGGGAACCCCCCCAGTAAATTCTGACACACTCCCCGGGAACCCCCCCTGCAAATACTGACACACTCCCCAGGGACCCCCTGTAAATACTGACACACTCCCCCGGGGACCCCTGTAAATACTGACACACTCCCCGGGGACGCCCTGTAAATACTGACACACTCCCGGGGGACGCCCTGTAAATACTGACACACTCCCCGGGGACCCCCTGTAAATACTGACACACTCCCCGGGGACCCCCTGTAAATACTGACACACTCCCGGGGGACGCCCTGTAAATACTGACACACTCCCCGGGAACCCCCCCAGTAAATACTGACACACTCCCCGGGAACCCCCCCTGTAAATACTGACACACTCCCCGGGAACCCCCCCAGTAAATACTGACACACTCCACGGGGACGCCCTGTAAATACTGACACACTCCCGGGGAACCCCCCCTGTAAATACTGACACACTCCCCGGGAACCCCCCCCAGTAAATACTGACACACTCCACGGGGACGCCCTGTAAATACTGACACACTCCCCGGGAACCCCCCCAGTAAATACTGACACACTCCCCGGGAACCCCCCCTGTAAATACTGACACACTCCCCGGGAACCCCCCCCCAGTAAATACTGACACACTCCACGGGGACGCCCTGTAAATACTGACACACTCCCGGGGAACCCCCCCTGTAAATACTGACACACTCCCCGGGAACCCCCCCCCCCAGTAAATACTGACACACTCCACGGGAACCCCCCCAGTAAATACTGACACACTCCACGGGGACCCCCTGTAAATACTGACACGCTCCCCGGGAACCCCCCCAGTAAATACTGACACACTCCCCGGGAACCCCCCCAGTAAATACTGACACACTCCACGGGGACGCCCTGTAAATACTGACACACTCCCCGGGAACCCCCCCTGTAAATACTGACACACTCCCCGGGAACCCCCCCCAGTAAATACTGACACACTCCCCGGGAACCCCCCCTGTAAATACTGACACACTCCCCGGGAACCCCCCCAGTAAATACTGACACACTCCACGGGGACGCCCTGTAAATACTGACACACTCCCCGGGAACCCCCCCAGTAAATTCTGACACACTCCCCGGGAACCCCCCCTGTAAATACTGACACACTCCATGGGAACCCCCCCAGTAAATACTGACACACTCCACGGGGACGCCCTGTAAATACTGACACACTCCCCGGGGACCCCCTGTAAATACTGACACACACCCCGGGAGCCCTCCCTGTAAATACTGACACACTCTCCGGGGACCCCCGTGTAAATACTGACACACTCCCCAGGGACCCCCTGTAAATACTGACACACTCCCCGGGAACCCCCTCAGTAAATACTGACATACTCCCCGGGGACGCCCTGTAAATACTGACACACTCCCCGGGGACGCCCTGTAAATACTGACACACTCCCCGGGAACCCCCTCAGTAAATACTGACACACTCCCTGGGGAATCCTGTAAATACTGACACACTCCCCAGGACCCCCTGTAAATACTGACACACTCCCCGGGGACCCTCTGTAAATACTGACACACTCCCCGGGGACCCCCTGCAAATACTGACACACACCCCGGAGACTCCTGTAAATAATGACACACTCCCCGGGGACCCCCTGTAAATACTGACACACACCCCGGGGACCCCCTGTAAATACTGACACACTCCACGGGGAACCCCCCCTGTAAATACTGACACACTCCCCGGGAACCCCCCCCCCCCAGTAAATACTGACACACTCCACGGGAACCCCCCCAGTAAATACTGACACACTCCACGGGGACCCCCTGTAAATACTGACACGCTCCCCGGGAACCCCCCCAGTAAATACTGACACACTCCCCGGGAACCCCCCCAGTAAATACTGACACACTCCACGGGGACGCCCTGTAAATACTGACACACTCCACGGGGACGCCCTGTAAATACTGACACACTCCCCGGGAACCCCCCCTGTAAATACTGACACACTCCCCGGGAACCCCCCCCCAGTAAATACTGACACACTCCCCGGGAACCCCCCCTGTAAATACTGACACACTCCCCGGGAACCCCCCCAGTAAATACTGACACACTCCACGGGGACGCCCTGTAAATACTGACACACTCCCCGGGAACCCCCCCAGTAAATTCTGACACACTCCCCGGGAACCCCCCCTGTAAATACTGACACACTCCACGGGAACCCCCCCAGTAAATACTGACACACTCCACGGGGACGCCCTGTAAATACTGACACACTCCCCGGGGACCCCCATACTGACACACTCCCCGGGAGCCCTCACTGTAAATACTGACACACTCTCCGGGGACCCCCGTGTAAATACTGACACACTCCCCAGGGACCCCCTGTAAATACTGACACAATTCCCCGGGAACCCCCTCAGTAAATACTGACATACTCCCCGGGGACGCCCTGTAAATACTGACACACTCCCAGGGGACGCCCTGTAAATACTGACACACTCCCCGGGAACCCCCTCAGTAAATACTGACACACTCCCTGGGGAATCCTGTAAATACTGACACACTCCCCAGGACCCCCTGTAAATACTGACACACTCCCCGGGGACCCTCTGTAAATACTGACACACTCCCCGGGGACCCCCTGCAAATACTGACACACACCCCGGAGACTCCTGTAAATAATGACACACTCCCCGGGGACCCCCTGTAAATACTGACACACACCCCGGGGACCCCTGTAAATACTGACACACTCCCTGGGGACCACCCTGTAAATACTGACACACTCCCTGGGGACCCCCTGTAAATACTGACACACTCCCCGGGGACCCCCTGTAAATACTGACACCCTCCCCGGTCACTCCTGTAAATACGGACACACTCCCCGGGGAATCTGTAAATACTGACACACTCCCCCGGGGACCCCCTGTAAATACTGACACACTCCCCGGGGACCCCCTGGAAATACTGACACACTCCCCGGGGACCCCCTGTAAATACTGACATACTCCACAGGGACCCCCTGTAAATAGGGACACACTCCACAGGGAACCCCAGCAAATACTGACACCCTCCCAGGACCCCCAATAAATACTGACACACTCCCCGGGGACCCCCCTGAAAATACTGACACCCTCGCAGGACCCCCAGTAAACAATGACACCCTCCCAGGACCCCCAGTAAATACTGACACACACCAACGAGCCCCTGTAAATACTGACACACTCCCCGGGGACCCCCTGTAAATACTGACACAGTCCCCGGGGACCCCCTGTAAATACTGACACACTCCCCAGAGATCCCTTGTAAATATTGACACACTCCCCAGGGACACCCTGTAAATACTGACACACTCCTCGGAGATCCCCTGTAAATACTGACACACTCCCCAGGGACCCTCTGTAAATACTGACACACTCCCCGGGACTCACTGTAAATACTGACACACTCCCCGGGACCCCCTGTAAATACTGACACACTCCCCGGGGACCCCCTGTAAATACTGACACATTCACCGGGGACCCCCTGTGAATACTGCCACACTCCCTGCAACCTCCTATAAATACTGACACACTCCCCCGGGGACCCCCTGTAAACACTGGCACACTCCCCGGGGACTCCTGTAAATACTGACACACTCCCCAGGGATCCCCTGTAAATACTGACACACTCCCCGGGGACCCCCTGTAAATACTGACACACTCCCCGGGGACCCCCTGTAAATACTGACACATTCACCGGGGAACCCCTGTGAATACTGCCACACTCCCTGCAACCTCCTATAAATACTGACACACTCCCCCGGGGACCCCCTGTAAACACTGGCACACTCCCCGGGGACTCCTGTAAATACTGACACACTCCCCAGGGATCCCCTGTAAATACTGACACACTCCCCGGGGACCCCCTGTAAATACTGACACACTCCCCGGGACCCCCTGTAAATACTGACACTCCCCGGGGACTCCTGCAATTACCGACACACTCCCCAGAAATCCCCCTGTAAATGCTTGTAACAATATGCTGTCATGTGTGAGCACCTTTAAAAATTTGGGGTTTATAAAATAGCTGTAGTGGATGTACCTTTAAGTGACGGGTGTTGATCAGTGATGTCAGAGTGTGGGTGGAGCCAGGCTCTCTGCCTGCTTTTAGTTTTGCTTTGGACTTGCAGCTACAGGGTGTGTTTAGTTTCGTTTTCGATTTGGAGAAGCTGCAGTCACAGCAAGATGTGTATGAATCTCTGCAAGCTTATGAATGTTCATTTGGTGATTTCAAAGTGGTAACTGTTCTCAGTAGAGAAGTTAAACCTGATGTATTTCTGTAAAAGGGTTCTTTTTGTCTGATGGATGTTGCAAGGAAAGATTAAGAGTTACTTAGAGAGTACTGTATTCTTTGGGGGACTTATCGGTGTTGATAGCTGTTAAGATGTTTACTGTGGTTTTATAAAGTGTTAACTGGTTTAATGAATAAACAGAGTTTTAATTTAACAGCACTGTAGATTTATGTTGTATCACACCTGCAGAATAGGGCCATGTGCTCCCCATACCACAATCTATTAAAAGGTGTGGGTCAGGTGAACTCCATGATACACTTTGGGATTCTCTAAACCCTGGCCCATAACAAATTGGCGGCTTGAGGTGGATAAAAGTCTATCTATTGGATTGGCTGAGTGAACTTAAAGACGGCGAAGGGTGAGCATATTGTGGTTGCTTTTCAGGTGTGGTATTCCAGTTTAAGTGGGGAGTGTGTTGTGGACAATGGATCTTTCAGAGGCTCAGAAGTTTTTGGGGGTGGAGATGGTCACACGCAGTACCTTACGGACAGAGACTAAAAACAGACTCTTAGATTTGGCAAAAACATTGCAGTTAGCATTACCTGACAAAATGTGAAAAGATGAGGTAATTATGGCAGTGGCTAAGTTGCCTGAGATACACTCTGACTCATTGGAAATGGCGAAAATCCAGTTACTAATTAAACAAATGGAACATGAGAAAGAAGTAAAGCAGCTTGAATACGAAAGAGATGGAGAAGAAAAAGAGAGAGAAGAAAGGAAAAATGAAAGAATAGCACTAGCAGAACAAAAAGAAAGAGAAAGGGAGATGCAGATCAGGAAAAAGAAAAGAGAGAGAAAGAGATAGAGAGGAAAAAGAAAAAAAGAGACTGGAACGGGAAAAAGAGAGAGCTTGAACTTCAGAAAATGGCCATGAAACATGACAGTCAGTTAAAATTGGCAGACGTAAAGGGAAACGTACAGTTGGATGATCGTGATGAGGATAGTGAGAAAGAGCGTCATAGTCGAAGACATGGTGGGGATCTATTTAAATATGTCCAAGAATTGCCAAGGTTTGATGAGAAGGAGGTAGAAGCCTTTTTAATTTCATTTGAGAAGGCGGCTAAACAAATGAAATGGTCACAGGACATATGGGTATTACTGATTCAAACAAAGCTGGTGGTCGGGCTAGAGAAATGTTTGCATCACTACCGGAGGAGGTATCTGGGTCATATGAGGCGGTGAAAAAATCCATCTTAGGTGCATATGAACTAGTGCCTGAAGCCTACAGACAAAGGTTTAGAAATTTAAGGAAAGAATTTGGTCAAACATACATGGAGTTTGAAAGGATCAAACAGAGTAATTTTGATAGGTGGATAAGGGCTTTGAAAATAGACCAAACGTATGAATCTCTCAGAGAAATTATACTTTTGGAGGAGTTTAAAAATTCAATTCCTGATGTAGTGAGAACTCATGTGGAAGAGCAGAGAGTTAAAACTGCGAGGTTAGCAGCAGAAATGGCAGATGATTATAAATTAGTTCATAAATCAAAGCTTGGCTTCCGACATCAGTTTCAGCCTGTGAGGGATAAAAACTGGGGAAAAGAGAAAGTGGTAGAGGTAAAGGAGATCTGATGGGAGATAATAAGGAGAGTGTACCTCAGATTAAAAAAGAACTCCAGGAGGGTGGAAGAGACATGAAAAGTTTCAAATGTTTTCACTGTAATAAACTGGGCCGTGTAAAGTCACAGTGTTGGTGGTTGAAGGAAAGCACTGGGAAGGCTGATGTGGTAAAACAGAATAAGACAGGTAAAACAGGGTTTGTTAAAGTGGTAAAAGAAAGCCCAAGTGAAGCAAAGGAGGTGCGAAAGGTTGTACAGCCTGATCAAGATAAAAAGGTGCCAGATGTCTTTCAAGAATTTACTTGTGTGGGTAAAGTTTACTCATGTGTATCAAGAGGAGCAGGTAAAGAAGTCACAAATTTAAGAGATACGGGAGCTAGTCAATCTTTAATGGTACAAAATGAGGAGTTATGTAGTTTGGGAAGGATGTTGCCAGAACGGTGGTGATATGTGGAATTCAGGGTGAGAGGAGTAGTGTTCCATTATATAAGATAAGGTTGGAAAATCCAGTGAAGAGTGGTGAAGAGGTAGTAGGAGTAATAGATCAACTATCTTGTCCAGGAATACAGTTTATTTTGGGTAATGATATAGCTGGATCGCAGGTGGGAGTGATGCCTACTGTGGTTGATAAGCCAGTGGAAAATCAGACAATTGAAGCGTTGAAGGACGAGTATCCTGGGATTTTTCCGGATTGTGTGGGAACAAGGTCGCAAAGTCACAGGTTAAGACAAGAGGAGAAATCAGAGTGAAGATAAAGTTGATGTTCAATTATCAGAAACTATTTTTTTTAAAATTTAGATTATCCAATTAGTTTTTCCAATTAAGGGGGCAATTTAGCGTGGCCAATCCACCTACTGTGCACATTTTTGGGTTGTGGGGGCGAAACCCACGCAGACACAGGGAGAATGTGCAAACTCCACACGGACAGTGACCCAGAGCCGGGATCGAACCTGGGACCTCAGCGCCATGAGGCAGCAGTGCTAACCACTAGGCCACCGTGCTGCCCTCAGAAATGATTTTTGATCAGATGGTTGGAAAAGAACAAGAACAGATGGAGGATAATGCAGATATTTTTCGTTCAGGAAAATTGGCAAAGTTACAACGGAAAGATATCGAAATAAAACGGATTTATCAGAAAGCATACACGGAAGAGGAATCTGAGTGTATACCGGAGTGTTATTACCGTAAAAATGATATCTTGTTGAGAAAATGGAGACCTTTACATATGCAGGCAGATGAAAAGTGGGCAGAAGTTCATCCAGTAGTATTACCGGTAGGGTAATAATGGAGATGTTGCAAGTTGCACATGAAGTGGGAGGTCATTTGGGAATAAGGAAAACTCAAGCTAAAATCCAGAAACATTTTTATTCACCTGGACTACATAAAGATGTAGTTAAATTTGTTGATCATGTCACACATGTTAAGTGTTCGGGAAACCTCAAGCAGTGATAAAACCAGCGCCCTTAATACCCATTCCAGCATTTGAGGAACGTTTTACAAAGGTTTTAATTGATTGCGTAGGACCACTTTATAAAACAAAAAGTGGGGATCAATATCTGTTGACTATAATGGATGTATCTACTAGGTTTCCAGAGGCCATTCCAGTAAGTAATATTACAGCTGAAAAGATTGTGGAGGAGTTATTTAAATTCTTTACTAGATATGGACTACCCACAGAAATACAATCGGATCAAGGATCAAATTTTCCCTCAAGGTTATTCAAAGAAGTTATGGTTAGCTTAAGAATAAAACAAATTAAATCAACTGCGTACCATCCAGAATTGCAGGGAGCGTTAGAATGGTGGCATCAGTCATTAAAGACAATGTTGACGGCTTATTGTCACGATTATCCAGAGGATTGGGATAAAGGAATTCCATTCGTACTGTTTGCAATTAGGGATGCCCCTAATGAGTCAACCAAATTCAGTCCTTTTGAACTAGTTTTTGGTCATGTGGTAAGAGGACCACTTAAATTGATTAAGGAAAAATTGGTGAGTGAAAAATCGGAAATTACATTATTGGATTACGTGTCAAATTTTAGGGACCGATGAAATAGAGCAGGTGAATTGGCTAGACAGCATTTAAAACTTGCGCAAAATGTGATCAAACGGGTAGCGGACAAGAAATCCAAAGTTCGTAGTTTTTCCAGTGGAGATAAAGTTTTAGTATTGTTACTAGGGGTAGGTGAACCTTTAGAAGCAAGATTTTGTGAACCTTATCAGATTGAAAGGAAATTAAGTGAGGTGAATTATGTGATAAGAACACCAGATAGAAGGAAAACTCAACGGGCGTGTCATGTGAATATGCTTAAAGGTACTTTGAAAGGGAAGGAGAGGAAAAGGAGGAGGTTTTAATGATTCTAACTCAAAGTGACGAACCAAATCCAGATGACTTTGAATTTGACATACCTCAAATTAAATTGGAAAACGAGGATGTTCTTAAAAATTGGGATAAATTGTTGAGTTAACTTCCAGAGGAAAAGCAAACTGACCTGAAAGAGTTATTGATATCACATGGGCAAGTTTGTGGAGATAAATTGGGAAGTACTAGAATGGCTATGCATGATGTAGATTTGGGAAATGCTGTTCCAATCAAACAACATCCATTTGGACTTAACCCTTTAAAATTGCCACAGGTTAACAAAGAGATTGAGAGCATGCTTAAAAATGACATAATTGAAAGGGGTTGCAGCCAATGGAGCTCACCCATTGTGATGGTACCTAAACCAGACAGTAGCCAACAGTTGTGTGTGGATTATAGAAAGGTTAATGCAGTTACAAGAACAAACTCCTCTCCCATCCTATGTTTGGAGGATTGCATTGAGAAAGTGGGACAATCAGCTATTATTTCCAAACTGGATTTACTTAAAGGTTACTGGCAGGTACCTTTATCCGAAAGGGCGAAAGAGATTTCAGCTTTTGTGACTCCAGATGGCATATACCAATTCCAAGTTATGCCATTTGGCATGAAAAACGCCCCAGCCACATTTCAACGGTTAACGAACAAAGTTGCTTCAGGATTACCCAATTGTGCGGTATACATCGACGATCTGGTAATTTTCAGCCAGACATGGAAAGAACATTTGAAACATCTGTGGAGTTATTTGATCAACTTCAGGAGGTGGGTTTGGTGATAAACCTAGCCAAAAATGAATTTGGAAAAGCCTAAGTCACTTTCCTGGGACACACGATCGGATGGGGTCGAATGGTCCCACAGGATGTGAAACCAAAAGTTATTGGGGAGTTTCCAATACCCTCGACACAACGGGAAATAATGCGATTTCTTGGCATGAGTGGATTTGACCGAACCTTTGTGCCAAATTTTTGTAGTGTGATTGCTCCACTGATGTATGTGCTGACGAAACGGTGAAAATTTCAGTGGACAGCAGAGTTTCAACAGGCATTTGTCTGCCTGAAAGTTTTAATAACCAATGCTCCTGTGTTGGAGAATTACAAGGAACTCTGTGATCAGATTGAACTAAAGTATCTGACTTTAGAGACATGCACGGTAGCATTGTGGATAGCACTGTGGCTTCACAGCTCCAGGGTCCCAGGTTCGATTCCGGCTTGGGTCACTGTCTGTGCGGAGTCTGCACATCCTCCCCGTGTGTGCGTGGGTTTCCTCCGGGTGCTCCGGTTTCCTCTCACAGTCCAAAGATGTGCAGGTTAGGTGGATTGGCCATGATAAATTGCCCTTAGTGTCCAAAATTGCGCTTAGTGTTGGGTGGGGTTACTGGGTTATGGGGATAGGGTGGAGGTGTGGACCTTGGGTAGGGTGCTCTTTCCAAGAGCCGGTGCAGACTCGATGGGCCGAATGGCCTCCTTCTGCACTGTAAATTCTATGATATCTATGATATCTATGCCGAGGCGTAGAGAAATGGATGGATTGTGCAGAGACCTTCTTGTTCAAAGAGACTGTCAATTGAGATGGATTCCAGTTGGGTGAAGAAGAACAAAAATGGACTATGTTATTATTAAATGTTTGTGTGTTTTGTTTCGTTAAAAAAAATTGTATATTTATCGTCCATATTTCTTTCAGGAAAGTGAAAAGGTGAAAAATTTAACCATCTTGAAGTTGATAGTTCATTTATTTTTCTTGGGGAGCGGTGTAGTGCCTTTAAGAAATGGGGGTTTATAAAATAGCTGTAGTGGATGTACCTTTAAGTGACAGGTGTTGATCTGTGATGTCAGAGTGTGGGTGGAGCTGGGCTGTCTGCTTTTACTTTCACTTTAGGCTTTTTGCTACAGGGTGTGTTTAGTTTCATTTTTGATTTGGAGAAGCTGCAGCCACAGCAAGATGTGTATAAATCTCTGCAAGCTTATGAATATTCATTTGGTGATTTCAAAGTGGTAACTGTTCTCAGTAGTGAAGTTAAACCTGATGTCTTACTGTAAAAGGGTTCTTTTTGTCTTATGGATGTTGCAAGAACGATTAGAGTTACTTAGAGAGTACTGTATTCTTTGGGGGATTTATTGGTGTTGATAGTTGTTAAGATGTTTACTGTGGGTTGACAAGGGTTAACTAGTTTCATAAATAAACAGTGTTTTAATTTAAAAGTACCGTAGAATTCTGTTGCATCACACCTGCAGATTAGGGCCGTGTGCTCCCCATAACCACAATCTATTCAAAGTTGTGGGTCAGGTGAACTCCATGATGCACTTTGGGGTTCTCTCAACCCTGGCCCATAATATGGATATTGTATGGTAGATAAAGGGTTAGCAATTTTATGTAAATTCATCTAACCACCAGATGGTTATCTGAGCAGGCACGTAGATCACGTAACACTCTTGATTCTGGAAGAAGATGTTTAGACATGAGAGAGTAGTTGTATATTCTGGGGTTCTGTAGATATAGTTATAGCAGTTAGGTAACAACCTTTATATTTTGGAAAATGTTCAAATCTAGTTATAAGTAGTGTTGATTAATTAGCTTAGTTAATAAACATAGCTTGATGTTCTTTGTTGAACATTACATATCAGAGCCATCCTTGCCAAGGATACAGAGAACATCACATGGTACCAGGGGTGGTTCCTATGGTAAAATAGAAAGGTTTAGCGAGAGAGAAAAAAAAATCTCCCTGTGGAAAAGAAACTTGCAAAGAAAGAAGAAAAAACACTGTACCAAGCTCCGATCTCAGCGACCATGAAAGCCAGTAACATTAAAAAAAACTGCCCAGTTGAAGCTAGATGGAGAGTTTGCAGACTCCAAAGATATTATGGACCTCGGGTAAAGTTGATGTTAACTGGAAAAATTTCAAACAGCAGTTTGAATTATATATCTCAGCCTTCGAACTAGTAGCGGCCAGCGATCCGTGAACAATTGCGTTGTTTTTAGCAATGACTAGATTGCAAGCCGTAGAGATTTTCAACTCATTCTGTTTTAAGAATGAGGATGACACAGAAATATCGAGTAAAGTAATCAAAATGTTCGACAGGCATTGCCAGCTTCAGACAAACAAAACTGTTGAAAGATATATTTTCAGGAAAAGAGACCAGAAAGCAGTCGAAAGCAGGCTTAAAGCGCAGACCTGTAATATTTCCATAGAATTTACAGTGCAGAAGGAGGCCATTTGGCCCATCGAGTCTGCACCGACTCTTGGAAAGAGCACCCTACCCAAGGTCAACACCTCCACCCTATCCCCATAACCCAGTAACCCCACCCAACACTAAGGGCAATTTTGGACACTAAGGGCAATTTAGCATGGCCAATCCACCTAACCTGCACATTTTTGGACTGTGGGAGGAAACCGGAGTACCTGGAGAAAACCCACGCACACACGGGGAGGATGTGCAGACTCCGCACAGACAGTGACCCAAGCCGGAATCGAACCTGGGACCCTGGAGCTGTGAAGCGATTGTGCTATCCACAATGCTACCGTGCTGCCCTATTATTCCATATTATTAGACTCCCTTTTGTGCGATCAGATTGTATATGGGAGGTTAAGAGCAAAAACCTGTGTGGGCGATCACTGAGACAAGCGAAGGTAACGTTATAAGATACCATTAGTACATGTCGTGCAAGCGAACTGGCGGAAAATCAATATTCGGAAATGTTGATCCCTTAAAGTGCCGCCAAAACGAACAACGTGGCCGACGCCATTGATGCTGTGGCGCACTTGATAAAGTAGCGCGCTTCAGACGGCGGCCATTGTGCATGAAGTCACGAGTGTAACGACATGCAAATGTTGTTGCCACCCCCACTGTTGCCTTTTTTGCCTACTGTAAATATGGCAGTCAGTGAGGTTGCCCTCCTTCCTTTGGATTTCAATATTCTAATGCTCAGAGTCGCCAGGTATCAATGATACCACCACAAGGTTCAACCGGCTATCGATCAAAGAACCAAACACCAGTTAGTTTGTTCAAGGTCAAGGGTACTTTATTTACACACACAATTAATCATGCAACATAAACACTACTAGTTAACTACACCTATCAACTAAGACAACCTGTACTTAACTTCGGGCACCTGGCTTAGGTCAGAGGAACCGTGGCCGTTGTTCGATTCTGGATCTATCGGGTCTGTAGGAGTAACTGCTACTCAGCTGGGCTCATTCATCTGGTAGCGAGCGTTGAAACTTACCTTGCTTCTGGGGCTGAACACATGGTGGATTCTCTTCATATGCTTGGGGTTTTTTGCTCTTTTGTGCGGTCCTTCAGTTCGGACCCCACTAATTGGGTGATATTCTGTCCCTTGTGTTGCCCTATTATGTACTTTCTTTTCTTTTCCTTTTCACGTACTTCATGACCTGTCGAGCTGCTCGCAGAAAAACACTTTTCACTGTACCTCGGTACACGTGACAAGAAACAAAGCCCAAATCCGATCGAAAGTGCAAATGAAGTTCCACAGGCAATTTCCGATGGGGACAATCTAAAACCGATCTCAGTTGTTCACAATCGTAAGAGTGGACAATTCCATTAAAAATCAACGGAACCAATATTTGAATTAAACTGGATACCGGTGCACGAGCTAATCTGATAAATCAAACAAACTGAAAATAAAACCTCAAATTGATGACAATGATTGACGGTTGTGGGACTACAGATAACAGTGGTAATTCTATTATCACAGTGAGGACCGGTTATCTCACGGTTCCAGTCAAAGAGATGGAGATGCTTATCAAATTTCAGATTGTCGGACCAAACCTATCTTCATTGTTGGGTGCACAGACGTGTGAGCTACTGCAGCTGGTGAAACTCGGCCAAGACATCAGGCACTGGCAAAGACCAAATTGATGCCATTATTAACAGGTTTCCTAATGTTTTTCATGGAATGGGTACGTTACCGTTCAACTCTAAAATGCAGCTTAAGGAGAATGCCAAGCCGGTTGTTCATCCAACAAGGAAGGTTCCAGCCCCCTTGAGGGAACCCTTAAAACTGGAACTTGACCGCGTGCAGTGGTAGAAGTGCAGTGGTAGAACCAACTGACTGGGTTAGTCCGATGGTGTGCATCAAAAAAGCAAATGGCGACCGACGAATCTAATAATAATAATCGCTTATTGTCACAAGTCGGCTTCAATGAAGTTACCGTGTAAAGCCCCTAGTCGCCACATTCCGGCGCCTGTTCGGGGAGGCCGGTACGGGAATTGAGCCCGCACTGCTGGCAGTGGTGTGCATTCCAAGCCAGCTGCTTAGCCCACTGTGCTAAACCAGCCCCTGCATCGATCCGAAGGATTTCAACCGAAAGATAAAGAGGGAACACTAACCGATTCCCAAACGTGAAGAGGTTACGAGTGAGACGTCAGGTGCCAGAACTTTCACGAAATCAGGCGCCTCTAGAGGGTTTTGGCAACTGAAGCTGGATGAAGCCAGCAGAAAACTATGTACCGTCAACACTCAGTATGGAAGGTGCTACTTTAATGGAATGCCTTTTGGTACATCGGCACCATAAATATTTAATCGAGCAATGGAACAACGGATAGAAAGTATTGGAGGCGTCAGAGTATATGAAATAAAAATCGCTTATGTCACGAGTAGGCTTTGATGAAGTTACTGTGAAAAGCCCCTAGTCGCCACATTCCGGCGCCTGTCCGGGGAGGCTGGTATGGGAATCGAACCGTGCTGCTGGCCTGCTTTAAAAGCCAGCGCTTTAGCCGAGTGAGCTAAACCAGCTGTTGACGATATCATCGTATGGTCAGCGATTCAAGAAGAGCACAAAGCAAGACTTCTTCAAGTCATCCATCGAAGGGCAGCACGGTGGCGCAGTGGGTTAGCCCTGCAGCCCCATGGTGCCGAGGTCCCAGGTTCGATCCCGGCTCTGGGTCACTGTCCATGTGGAGTTTGCACATTCTCCCTGTGTCTGCGTGGGTCTCACCCCCACAACCCAAAGATGTGCAGGGTAGGTGGATTGGCCGCGCTAAATTGCCCCTTAATTGGAAAAAATGAATTGGGTACTCTAAATTTTTTTAAAAAGTCATGCAGCGAATAGAGAAGTTTGGTTTTCAGGCTCAATAGAATAAAATGTCAATTTGGTATCTACAAATTCACGTTTTTGGGTGACCAGGGCTGGGATTCTCCCCTACCCGGGGGGGTCCCGGCGTGTTGGAGTGACGTGAACCACTCTGGCGTTGGGCTGCCCCACTCAGCACCTTTGGGGGCCAAGCCCTCACATTGAAGGGCTAGGCCCGTGCCGGAGTGGTTCCCGCTCCGCCGGCTGGCGTGAACGACCTTTGGCGCCACGCCAGCCGGGGCCGAAAGGACTTCGCCGGCCGGCGTAAGTCCGCGCATGCGCCGGAGCGTCAGCGGCTGCCGATGTCATCCCCGCGCATGCGCAGGGGAGGGGGTCTCTTCCGCCTCCGCCATGGTGAAGACCGTGGTGAAGGCGGAAGAAAAAGAGTGCCCCCACGGCACAGGCCCGCCCGCCGATCGGTGGGCCCCGATCGCGGGGCCAGGCCACCGTGGGGGCACCCCCCGGGGTCAAATCGCCCCCGTCCCCCCCCCAGGACCCCGGAGCCCGCCCGCGCCGCCAATCCCACCGGTCAGGTAGGTGTTTTGATTCCCGCCGGCGGGAGAGGCTTGTCAGCGGTGGGACTTCGGCCCATCGCGGGCCGGAGAATCGCCGCGGGGGGGGGGCCCGCCGACCGGCGCAGCCCGATTCCAGCCCCCACAGAATCTCTGGTGGCGGAGAATTCGGGACACGGCGGGGGCGGGATTGACGCTGGCCCCCGGCGATTCTCCGACCCGGCGGGGGGGTCGGTGAATCCTGACCCAGATTTCAGCTCAAGCTGTGCAGCCAGGCACTGAAAAGGTTGCAGCCATCAACAAAATGTCTTCTTTCATCTAAAGACAAAAAAAGCGGTTCCTGGACTGCTCGGTGTGGTAAACTTTCTGGGAAAGTTCGTCCTGAATTTATCATCGCGTAATACGGCTCTGAGACAGCGAATACAAAAAAATGTCGCATTGACATGGTCTGTCGAACAGGAGAAGGAGTGGTCTGACTTGCAGACGGTACTCACCACAGCATCGGTTCTGTCGTCCTTTAATCCTCAGAGTAAAACCAAGATAGCGACAGATGCTAGCAAGGACACATGAGGGGCAGGATTCTCTGGTCCCCGACGCCAAAATCCCGTTCGGCGATTGGCCGGAGAATCCATATTGGCGCCGAAATCGGGGGAGGCGCCGCTTTTGCGATGCGTCGCCCCCAGGGTCCCCGTGTAAATACTGACACTCCCCGGAGACCTCTGTAAATACTGACACACTCCCCTGGGACCTCTGTAAATACTGACACACTCCCCGGGGACCCCCTGTAAATACTGACACACTCCCCTGGGACCTCTGTAAATACTGACACACTCCCCGGGGACCCCCTGTAAATACTGACACTCCCCGGAGACCTCTGTAAATACTGACACACTCCCCTGGGACCTCTGTAAATACTGACACACTCCCCGGGGACCCCCTGTAAATACTGACACTCCCCAGGGACCCCTGTAAATACTGACACACTCCCCTGGGACCTCTGTAAATACTGACACACTCCCCTGGGACCTCTGTAAATACTGACACACTCCCCGGGGACCCCCTGTAAATACTGACACTCCCCGGAGACCTCTGTAAATACTGACACACTCCCCTGGGACCTCTGTAAATACTGACACACTCCCCGGGGACCCCCTGTAAATACTGACACTCCCCGGAGACCTCTGTAAATACTGACACACTCCCCTGGGACCTCTGTAAATACTGACACACTCCCCGGGTACCCCCTGTAAATACTGACGCACTCCCCGGAGACCCCCTGTAAATACTGACACACTCCCCTGGGACCTCTGTAAATACTTTTTTTTAAATTTAGAGCACCCAATTATTTTTTCCAATTAAGGGGCAATTTAGCATGGCCAATCCACCTACCCTGCACATCTTTTGGGTTGTGGGGGTGAAACCCACGCAAACACGGGGAGAATGTGCAAACTCCACACGGACAGTGATCCAGGGTCGGGATTCGAACCCGGGTCCTCAGCGCCGTAGGCAGAAATGCTAGCCACTGTGCCACCGTGCTGCCCGGACCTCTGTAAATACTGACACACTCCCCTGGGACCTCTGTAAATACTGACACACTCCCCGGAGACCCCCTGTAAATACTGACACACTCCCCGGGGACCCCCTGTAAATACTGACACACTCCCCAGGAACCCCCTGTAAATACTGACACACTCCCCGGGGACCCCCTGTAAATACTGACACACTCCCCGGGGACCCCCTTTAAATACTGACACATTCCCCGGGGACCCCCTGTAAATACTGACACACTCCCCTGGGACCTCTGTAAATACTGACACACTCCCCGGGGACCCCCTGTAAATACTGACACTCCCCGGAGACCTCTGTAAATACTGACACACTCCCCTGGGACCTCTGTAAATACTGACACACTCCCCGGGTACCCCCTGTAAATACTGACGCACTCCCCGGAGACCCCCTGTAAATACTGACACACTCCCCTGGGACCTCTGTAAATACTGACACACTCCCCGGGGACCCCCTGTAAATACTGACACTCCCCGGGGACCCCTGTAAATACTGACACACTCCCCTGGGACCTCTGTAAATACTGACACACTCCCCTGGGACCTCTGTAAATACTGACACACTCCCCGGGGAACCCCTGTAAATACTGACACACTCCCCTGGGACCTCTGTAAATACTGACACACTCCCCGGGGACCCCCTGTAAATACTGACACTCCCCGGAGACCTCTGTAAATACTGACACACTCCCCTGGGACCTCTGTAAATACTGACACACTCCCCGGGTACCCCCTGTAAATACTGACGCACTCCCCGGAGACCCCCTGTAAATACTGACACACTCCCCTGGGACCTCTGTAAATACTTTTTTTTAAATTTAGAGCACCCAATTATTTTTTCCAATTAAGGGGCAATTTAGCATGGCCAATCCACCTACCCTGCACATCTTTTGGGTTGTGGGGGTGAAACCCACGCAAACACGGGGAGAATGTGCAAACTCCACACGGACAGTGATCCAGGGTCGGGATTCGAACCCGGGTCCTCAGCGCCGTAGGCAGAAATGCTAGCCACTGTGCCACCGTGCTGCCCGGACCTCTGTAAATACTGACACACTCCCCTGGGACCTCTGTAAATACTGACACACTCCCCGGAGACCCCCTGTAAATACTGACACACTCCCCGGGGACCCCCTGTAAATACTGACACACTCCCCAGGAACCCCCTGTAAATACTGACACACTCCCCGGGGACCCCCTGTAAATACTGACACACTCCCTGGGGACCCCCTGTAAATACTGACACACTCCCCGGGGACCCCCTGTAAATACTGACACACTCCCCGGGGACCCCCTGTAAATACTGACACATTCCCCAGAGACCCCCTGTAAATACTGACACACTCCCCGGGGACCCCCTGTAAATACTGACACACTCCCCGGGGACCCCCTGTAAATACTGACACACTCCCCGGGGATCCCCTGTAAATACTGACACACTCCCCGGGGACCCCCTGTAAATACTGACACACACCCCGGGACGCCCTGTAAATACTGATACATTCCCCGGGGACCCCTGTAAACACTTTCACATTCCCAGAGATTTATCGTAAATGTCTGTACCCATCCAGAACCTCTTGTTTAATCAGTTCCAAGTGACCCTTTGAACTTTAATGACGATATGAATCTGCCGAAGACAGACGTTGCTATCTTTACATTCAACATTTTGATTAATGTTCAACGGCTGGATTAGGGTACCGGTGAGTTAACAATTAGGAAAATCTAAAGAGAGCTGGATTGAAATCCGATATTCGGAGATTCCTGAGGCAGTGTGACCCTTACAGCAGAAACACGTGCATTCACCCGATACATTGGAATGTCCTGAGATTCTTCACCAGAACCCAATCAGATTAAACCCGACACAAAGGCATTTGGACAGGTGATCAAAGGTTTGTTCAATGATTTTCGTTTGAGGGACTGTCTGAAAGGAGAGAGAGAGAGAGAGAGAGAGGCGGAGGGATGGCTGGAGGATTTCCACCATTTCTGACTGAGGGCACAGTCACCAATATAATTCCATTTTCGGGATGTGGGTATCGTCGGATACGCCAGAGCTTATCACCCAGCCCTAATTGCCTCTCGAGAAGGCGGTGGTGATCCGCCTTTGTGAGTCGCTGCACTCCCATGCGGCGCAGGTACACCCACCGTGCTGTTAGGGAGGGAGATCCTGGATTATGACCCAGCGACAGTGAAGGAACGGCCGATATATTTCCAAGTCAGGATGGTGAGCGACTTGGGGGAGAACTTCCAAGTGGCGGGGTTCCCAGGTACCTGCTGCCCTCGTCCTTCTCAATGGTAGCGGTCGTGGGTTTGGAAGGTGCTTATTTCAGGATGGTTGGCGTGGTGTTCACAAAGACCACACCAGAGCTTGAACTTAAACAAAGCCATAAATTTATTATCGCCACTAATTTGGATTTGACACGGACTGCTAAAGAATACACAGTAAGGGACGGCATGTGGCGCAGTGGTTAGCACTGATACTCCGGCGCTGAGGTCCCGCGTTCGAATCCCGGCTCTGGGTCACTGTCCGTGTGGAGTTTGCACCTTCTCCCCATGTCTGCATGGGTTTCACCCCCACAACCCAAAGATGTGCTGGTTAGGTGGATTGGCCACGCTAAATTGCCCCTTAATTGGAAAAGAAAAATAATTGGCTGAACTAAATTTATTGTTTTTAAATTTCACAATTGAGTAACAACATTAAACTAAACTCATCTACAGATAATCTTAATACGGGTATAAACTGGGATCTGCTCTCACTCACGCTATTTGTACTTCTGACTCTCTCGAGCTAATTCCTGCATACACTCTTCCCACAAGGCTTAGCAACACTGCCTTATATAGTTGTAACTGTAGCTCCCTCTAGTGGCTACTCTAGACACTTCATTAACCCTTGCAGTTCTTACAGTTCTGATAATACCACACTGCCCAAGGAGCCTAGGTGAGTTCCTGCAGTGAATCTTGTAGAAGGTACTTGTGGTGAATGTGATTCACACGGGATTATAATCTGTATATACATGTGTCTATATTGTAAGTGCAGTTGCACTACCTGACCACCAGGGGGCGTAGCTCTGGGAATGCTTGAGAATTGTACTGGGCTTCTCCCTTGGTTCCGCCCAGGACTCCTCCCCCTGGAGCTGCTGTATAAAGATCAGTGCCACATGGTCAGCCGGCCAGTTGACCGAAAGTTCAATGGCTAACAGGCTGGCTCTGTTGTGAGTATATTAAAACCGCTATTCTAATCATACAAGCACGTGTCCGTAGAATTGTTGGTTCCAACAGTACTCACGGCTGCCTCCGTGTGTCGTTGGTGGAGGGAGTGAATGTTTGTGGATGGGGTGCCAATCAAGAGGGGATTTTCCTGAATGGTGTGGAGCTTTGTGAGTGTTGTTGGAGCTGCACTCACCCAGGAACGTGGAGAGTGTCCCATCACATTACTGGTGGGTTGAAGGAAATGGGCTCTGGGCAGGAGATTGGTGAGGGATGCATGCAGATATCCCAGAGGCTTGTAGGGCTGATGGATGTTGGGGGGCAGGGACGGTGTCTGATGTACACTAGTTCCGACCAGCACTCTTATTTCCCAGTTCCTGCAGGTGTTTCCTCTCCTAGGAGAAGGATAGCTCGGTAAAATGTGGAAATGGCTGGTCTGAACTGGAATTCCATAGAAGCGGAGAATCACACAGTACAGAAGAGGCCATCAAGCCTGCGCTGACAAAAAAAACCCCCGACTCAAATCTAACACTAACCCAGCACTTGGCCCATAGCCTTGATCATCGAATCATAGAATCCCTGCAGTGCAGAAGGAGGCCATTCGGCCCATCGCGTCTGCACTGGCCCTTCAGAAGAGCGCCATGCCTAGGCCCAAACTCCCACCCCATCCCTGTAACCCCACTGTCGTGTTGTTCACCCTGGGATAACACGGATTGCAATTAACTGATCACGTGTACATCAAACAAAGGCGTTGGTTCAATATGAGATTTATTGAACCGTTAACTATTCTCCTACTTGAGTTCGACTCTCTTGCTAATCTTTTTTTTTTTTTTTTAATTTTTATAAATTTAGAATACCCAATTAATTTTTTTTTCCAATTAAGGGGCAATTTAGCATGGCCAATCCACCTACCCTGCACATCTTTGTGTTGTGGGGGCGAAACCCACGCAAACACGGGGAGAATGTGCAAACTCCACACGGACAGTGGCCCAGAGCTGGGATCGAACCTGGGACCTTGGCGCCGTGAGGCATCAGGGCTAACCCACTGCACCACCGTGCTGCCCCTCTTGCTAATCTAACTATAGTAACTCAACTAACTGGACCAGTCTGCTCTAAGCCACGTGGTGGGTGTGATGCTTCCCTGATCTGCTCCCGTCTCTGAGTGTCGCCTGTGGAAAGAGACAGAGCATGTGTGCCCCGTCCTTATATATGGGTTGTGTAATGCCCCCTTGTGGTAGTGTCACCTCTGGGTGTCTTGACTGCCCATTGGTCGTGTCCTATCTTACTGACCTATTGGTTGAATGTCTGTGTGTCGTGATGTCTCTGGTGCTCCCTCTAGTGTTTATCTAGTCTAAGGGTATCTACATTAACCCCTTGTGTATTTACAGTGATGTATATCACCACACCCACTCGGTACAATTTTATCACGGCCAATCCACCTAACCTGCACGTCTTTGGACTGCGGGAGGAAACCGGAGGCCCCCCCCCGGGGGAAACCCACGCAGACACGGGGGGAACGCGCAAACTCCACACAGGCGGTCACCCGAGGCCGGAATCGAACCCCGAGGTGCCTGGCGTCGGGAGGCAGCGGTGCCAACCGCCACAACTTCCATTTTGAGCGGGCGACGAAATCAAGAACGCCCCCGGCGCTCATTAATTTTTAACCTCCTCCTCACAGGTTTAGGCTGGGTGCAGGGGGAAACGCTATCCCGCTCTCACTGCTCGCTGGTCGGGAAAAGACAGATGGTTGGTGCGGGAGGGGGGAGGACAAGACCGGGGGGGGGGGGGGAGCGGCGGAGTGGGGCGCGGGGGGGGGGGACAGGCTAGGTGGAGTAAATGATGGGGGCAGCGGCAGAGGGAGCAGCGCACAAATTAATTTGCACTCGGGAGAAAATTATTTCTCTCCCTGTGTCAACTGCTTGATTAAAACTGGTTGTTAAGTGAGCTCCAGGGGATGAGCTCTTCAAAGATTTATGAGTAATATTGCAAGTGATATTTAGGAGCAGCCCTGACGAGCAGGGTAATGGGTCCCACGGCTGGCTATTTTACTGCCTGCAAATTTGTCTACAGCCTCATATTTGCCTAGTCTCGCGCAAACAGTCATTATCGCCATCCATCTTTCTATCGAGCGTTCCAAGCCCCGAGCTGAAGGACCGTACAACCACAGCAGGATTGTGCCTGGCTATTAACACAGGCAGAAAGAATGCAAATTCGCTCATTATCGCATTATAACAAACAGAATTTATTGCCTGCTTTCGCCTTCATTTTAACGATCAATTATTTATAACGGCCGAGAGAAAAAGGAAAACACATTCGTCTGAATCGGGCAGTTTGGTTTTGAGGTAGCGCTGAATCCAGCGGTGCTGTTGCTGAGTGTGTTTATAAAGCGTCATTGGCTTAGGCCGTTAATTATTCCTCTCTCAGCTCCTCGCGCTCCCGTACCAAGTGGTCATTCCTCAGCCAACAGGCCGGTCATTCGATGATGCCCGCTGTCTCCGGAAGCTTCAGCTAATCTGATCTGGGCAAGCGCGGCAGCCATTTTGAATGCCGCACAATATCGCACTGCCGCAGGAACGTGAATGCGTTTTTGCGTGCCGTCTTTTAACCCGGCCGCGGGGGCGTCCCGAGGCGCCTCACAGAAACGTTTCTGCCTTGGAGGCTGTCCAGAGGCGGTTCACGGGGTTGATCATGAGCAGGGGTTGAGTCCGTTGGGCCTGCGCGCACTGGAGGCCATCGTAGAATCACGGAATTTCCACAGAGCGGAAGGCGGGGGCATTCGGCCCATCGAGTCTGCACCGACCCGCCGAAAGAGCACCCTAGCTCTGCCCACTCCCCCGCCCTATCCCCGTAACGCCACGCATTGATCAGGGTCAATCCAACTTGGACACTAACGGGCAATTTATCATGGCCAATCCACCTAACCTGCACATCTTTGGACTGTGGGGGAGGAAACTGGAGCACCCGGAGGAAACCCACGCAGACACGAGGAGAACGTGCAGACTCCGCACAGGCAGAGACCTGACAAGGCCGGAATTGAACCCGGGTCCCTGGCGCTGTGAGGCAGCAGTGCTAACCACCGTGCCACTCCATGTTTCCTCTTGTGCGAGAATCTGGAACTCGGGGTCACTGTTTAAAAATAAAGGCATGCACGTTTGAAACGGATGGGGAGGAGAATATTTTTATCCCAGAAGGGGGTGAGTCTCTGGCACTCTCGTCCTCAAAAGGCGGTGGAAGCAGGACCTCAGAATATTTTTCAGGAAGAGCTAGATAGATTCTTGATAAGCAACTGGGAGGGGGTGAAAGGTTATCGACGGTAGGTGGCGTAACTCGGAACGTGTCGGCTCACGGGCATTTTCCTAATTCACGGCCGGGATTCTCCCCTACCCGGCGGGGCGGGGGTCCCGGCAGGACGAGGTCGGGCAGCCCCAAAGGTGCAGAATTCTCCGCCTTTAGGGGCTAGGCCCGCACCGGAGTGGCTCCCGCTCCGCCGGCCGGCGCGAACGGCCTTTGGCGCCCCGCCAGCCGGGGCCGAAAGGCCTTTGCGGGCCGGCGCAAGTCCACGCATGCCCCGGTGCGTCAGCAGCTGCTGACGTCATCCCGGCGTATGCGCAGGGGAGGGGGTCTCTTCCGCCCCCGCCATGGTGAAGGCCATGGTGGGGGCGGAAGAAAAAGAGTGCCCCCACTGCACAGGCCCGCCCGCCGATTGGTGGGCCCCGATGGCGGGCCAGGCCACCGTGGGGGCACCCCCCCCCCCGGTGTCAGATCGGCCCGCGCCACCACCCAGGACCCCGGAGTCCGCCCATGCCGCCAATCCCGCCGGTACCAGAGGTGGCTTAAACCACGCCGGCGGAGAAGGCCTGTCAACGGCGGGACTTCGGCCCATCGCGGGCTGGAGAATCACCGTGGGGGGCCCGCCAACCGGCGCGGCGCAATTCCTGCCCCCGCCGAATCTCAGGGGGTCGGAGAATTCCGCCCCACATGTCTGTCTGTAATATGGCAGCCAGTTCATGCACAGGAAGATCCCACACACAGTAATGTGAAAATGACTGGGCAGGTTGTTTAAGTGGAAGTGGGTTGAGGGATAAATAGTCATCAGCATGCTGGAGGGAAGGCCTTTGAATAGGGCCACCAGAGAGTGTAGAGTGACTTTGGTGACCCGTCTGAAAGATGGTTCCTCTGACAATGCCGTACTCCCTCGGCACAGCCGAGCACCAGTCACGCTTCCTGCACTGCTTAACAAAGGTCAAAAGGGCTGGCTTCACTCACCTTGCGCAATAAAAACTGACGCAGTTTTAGAAAAAGTAAATAAATCCAATAAGAAATTTGGGGGAAACCGCTTTACTTAGAGACTGCAAGCATTACTGCAGTTGGGGACATTTATATGGAGGTGAAAGCAGATAAATATATGACGGGGAGGGAGGGAGGGAGGGGGAAGTATTTGGAGGATATACTGAGAGAATCAGAATAAATCGAGAGGGCTGAGGCTCGTATGGAGTTAGGTGCAGTGAACAGTCTATCATCTGGTCTGTTTCTTTGCTGTAAACATCGCCTTTTTATCCGTTGAATGTGTCCGGGCTAAGTTGCCAACAGTTATTGCACGGCGAAGTGATCCACTTGGCTAAACATTGTGGGGTGTCTTGAGTCTCAGTTAAGATCCACACGGTATTCCTCCCTGGGTGACCCACTGGTGTCAAGGATGCTTAACTCAAGATGGTGGACTGTTCACTGCACTGTCCTTCGTCAACGGAGTGTGCAAACTGGGGGTGGGGGGAATCAATCAGTCAGGGAATGATGGGTTACGGGGATACGGTGGGAAAGTGGAGTTGAGGATTATCGCATCAGATCACTCGTGATCTCATTGAATGGCAGATCAGACTCGACGGGCCGAATGGCCTCCTTCTGCTCCTCTATCTCATGCCCTTATGGTCTGAATACTGAGGATTCTGAGGAAAAGTGGTATGTTATACCCTTCCCAATAAAAACCTGGGGCGGGATTCTCCGACTCCCGCCAGGGCCGGAGACTCGCCCGGAGCCGGCGTCAATCCCGCCCCCGCCGTGTCCCGAATTCTCCGCCACCCGGCAATCGGCGGGGGAGGGAATCGCGCCGTGCCGGTTGGCGGGACCCCTGCGGCGAAGTCCCGCCGCTGACAGGCCTTTCCCGCCGGCGTGAATTAAACCACCTCTGGTGCTGTCGGGATTGGCGGCGCGGGCGGGCGTTGGGGTTCTGGAGGGGGGCGCGGAGCGATCTGGCTGCGGGGGGAATGCCCCCACGGTGGCCTGGCCCGCGATCGGGGCCCACCAATCGGCGGGCGGGCATGTGCCGTGGGGGCACTCTTTTCCTTCCGCCTTCGCCATGGTCTCCACCATGGCGGGGGCGGAAGAGACCCCCCTCCCCTGCGCATGCGCCGTGATGACATCAGCAGCCGCTGACGCTCCGGTGCATGCGTGGACTTCCGACGGCCGGCGAAGGCCTTTCGGCCCGGCTGGCGGGGCGCCAAAGGTCGCTCGCGCCGACCGGCGGAGCAGGAATCACTCCGGTGCGGGCCTAGCCCCTAAAGGCACGGCGAATTCCGCACCTTTTGGGGAGGCCCGACGTCGGAGTGGTTCACGCCACTCCGTCCCGCCGGGACCCCCCGCCCCGCCGGGTAGGGGAGAATCCCGGCCCTCGAATTGGAAGTCTAATGATAACCGTGTAACCATTGTCGATTGTTGTAAAAACCCATCTGGTTCACCAACGTCCTTTAGGGAAGGAAATCTGCCGCCCTTACCCCGTCTGGCCTACATGTGACTCCAGACCCCACAGCAAATGTGGTCGACGCTGAGCTGCTTTTGGAAATGGCCGAGCGAGACACTCAGTTCAAGGGTAATTAGGGACGGGCAACAAAAGCTGGTCCAGCCCACTTCCCATGAACAACCCCCCCCCCCCCCCCCACAAAATCACACTGCTGTCGGCGGGATCTTGCTGTGTAAACATTGGCTGCTGTTACAGCGATAACTGCATCTTGAAAGTGTTTTATTGGCTGGAAAGTGCTTCGAAATGTCAAGAGTGCTGGATGCCAGCCAGCCGCTGGAGCGGAAACCCAGATCCAGAGCGGGGTTGGACCTGCCGGGGTGGCGCGGGCAGGCGGAAATGCCGGGGCACTGCCCGGGCATGTCCCTCTTCCCTGGGGGGCTGCATTTGCTTCTCCACCCCCCCCCACCCCGCCCCACCCACCCCCAACCTGTCTGGTTCCCCGCAAATGCTTCACGTTTTGCTAAATCAGTTGTAAATCTCGATGCCGTGACATCACGTCGGCATTTCACCTGGCGGGAGCGTTTGGGGTCTCGGATGGTGAGGAGATAGAGGGACAGGGGTGACACCTCCCGCGGATGAGGGGACGGTGCTGTGGGAAGGGGCGGAGATGCTGGTGCTGAGAGGGGAGTGGCGTTTCTCCTCACTCCTGCCGGGAATCAGACCATTCAGGATTCCGCAGCCTCCCCCCCCCCCACTCATTCGTCCACATCCAACAGCCTTTTCCACAAAGGTTCGATGTCACCTGGTCGCCGTGGATAGATTTACCTCAGCTTCTCTACATCAGAGTGATAGTGAGGGGTTATAGTGATAGGGAGCGGGTGACAGTGATGGGGAGGGGGTGACAGTGATGGGGAGGGGGTGGGGAGGGGGAGGGGGTGGGGAGGGAGTGACAGGGATGGGGAGGGGGTGGGGAGGGGTGACAGTGATGGGGACGGGGTGGGGAGGGGGTGACAGTGAGGAGGAGGGGGTGGGGAGGGGGTGACAGTGATGGGGAGGGGGTGGGTAGGGGGTGACAGTGATGGGGAGGGGGTGACAGTGATGGGGAGGGGGTGGGGAGGGGGTGACAGTGATGGGGAGGGGGGTGACAGTGATGTGGAGGGGGGTGACAGTGATGGGGAGGGGGTGGGGAGGGGGTGACAGTGATGGGGAGGGGGTGACAGTGATGGGGAGGGGGGTGGGGAGGGGGTGATAGTGATGGGGAGGGGGTGAAAGTGATGGGAGGGGGTGACAGTGATGGGGAGGGGTGACAGTGATGGGAGGGGGTGGGGAGGGGGTGACAGTGATGGGGAGGGGGTGAAAGTGATGGGGAGGGGGTGACAGTGATGGGGAGGGGTGACAGTGATGGGGAGGGGGTGGGGAGGGGGTGACAGTGATGGGGAGGGGGTGGGGAGAGGGTGACAGTGATGGGGAGGGGGTGGGGAGGGGGTGACAGTGATGGGAGGGGTGACAGTGATGGGGAGGGGGTGGGGAGGGGGTGACAGTGAGGCGGAGGGGGTGGGGAGGGGGTGACAGTGATGGGGAGGGGGGTGACAGTGATGGGGAGGGGGGGTGACAGTGATGGGGAGGGGGGGTGGGGAGGGGGAGGGGGTTGGAGGGGGTGACCGGGATGGGGAGGGGGTGGGGAGGGGGTGACAGTGATGGGGAGGGGGTGGGGAGGGGGTGATAGTGATGGGGAGGGGCGACAGTGATAGGGAGGGGGTGGGGAGGGGGGGGACAGTGATAGGGAGGGGGGGGACAGTGATGGGGAGGGGGGACAGTGATGGGGAGGGGGGGACAGTGATAGGGAGGGGGTGACAGTGATGGGGAGGGGGGGTGACAGTGATGGGGAGGGGGTGGCAGTGATGGGGAGGGGGTGACAGTGATGGGGAGGGGGTGGGGAGGGGGTGACAGTGATGGGGAGGGGGTGACAGTGATGGGGAGGGGGTGACAGTGATGGGGAGGGGGTGGCAGTGATGGGGAGGGGGTGGGAGGGGGTGACAGTGATGGGAGGGGGTGACAGTGATAGGGAGGGGGTGGAGAGGGGGTGACAGTGATGGGGAGGGGGTGGGGAGGGGGTGACAGTGATGGGGAGGGGGTGGACAGTGATGGGGAGGGGGGTGACAGTGATGGGGACGGGGTGACAGTGATGGGGAGGGGTTACAGAAACAGGATGAACACAGTGACTGGGGCAATATGAGTTGGAATGAGATTGCAAATGAGAATATAATTCATAATCAGAATTTAGTCGGAAGTTTTATAACACTTGGGGTTAACACTGACAGGTAAAGAATGTATCAGGTGCAATAATTCAGTGGCTGCATGATGTCAGAAGTTGAATGTTACAATAACTTTCTCTTGCGTGGCCAAAAGAATCCAGTTACAAGCTTTCATTTTTTTAAAACTTAAGACTTGTTCCGTGCTTAATTCTACCCAAGATGCTTGGGAGCATTTGAGCTCTACTGAGTCAAAACAAGATGGCGGATAACAGCTAATGTTTGGTGTTCCATTATGAAGCGGTGATGGGACATGGGGAACTTGATGCCCGCTCAAGGCAGAAGGAGGAAACGAAGGAGTAGTCTGAATCGAAGGCTTTAATCTACAAGAAGTGTCCCCTGCAGCTTGAGTACAGAAAGAACGATGGCTGCTGGGAAACACGGGTTCTTATACTCCGCATCGTGGGTGGAGCTACCTTCATCTTGACCAATGAGAAAGCAACACTTGGGCCAATGGGCAGCGAGCCTTCTCCGCCAATAGCAGCTCACACTCCCAGGTACCGTAGTACCTCTAGTCATACTATCACACACCTTCCAAGCCCACGTCCTCTACCATCTAGAAGGACAAGAACAGCAGACACCACCACCACCTGGAGGTTCCCCTCCAAGTCACTCACCACCCTGACTTGGAAATATATCGCCGTTCCTTCACTGTGAAAAAAAAATGAAATGAAAATCGCTTATTGTCACAAGTAGGCTTCAATGAAGTTACTGTGAAAAGCCCCTAGTCGCCTGCTCGGGGAGGAATTATGGGAATTGAACCGTGCTGCTGGCCTGCCTTGTTCTGCTTTCAAAACTAGCAATTTAGCCCTGTGCTAAACCAGCCCCAGCGGCTGGGGCAACACCCTGGAACTCACTCTCTAACAGCACTGTGGGTGTACCTACGCCACATGGACTGGAGCTGCTCAAGAAGGCAGCTCACCCCCACCTTCCCGAGGGCTATTTGGGATGGGCAATAAATGCTGGGCCCATCCCACATCCCACGCATGAATGAAAAAAAAAGACAGACTTGGGAAAAGTATAACAACTTTCTTATGAAGTAAGGAAGGTGCCATGCCTGCGGAGAATGTGTCTGGAACAGGGTGGACCCACAAGGAAGCTGAAATTAAATCGTTCAGGCAGCACGGTGGCTGCTGCCTCACGGCGGCGAGGACCCGGGTTCGATCCTGGCCCCGGGTCACTGTCCGTGTGGAGTTTGCACGTTCTCCCCGCATCTGCGTGGGTCTCGCCCCCACAACCCAAAAAGATGTGCCGGGTCGGTGGATTGGCCATGATAAATTGCCCCTTAATTGGAAAAAAAAAATAATTGGGTACTTTAAATTTATAAAAAAAAGAATCATATAATCCCTGCAGTGCAGAAGGAGGCCATTCGGCCCATCGAGTGTGTACCGACTCTCCGAAGGAGTCCCAGGTTCACTCCTCTGCCCTATCCCCATAATCCCCATAATCAGATAATTTAGCATGGCCAACCCACCTAATCCGGCACACTTTAGCACAACCTGCTTGACCGCGTTGCGAACCATCAAGCCCCCCCCCCCGGGGCGGGATTTGAACCCGGAGCTTTTGGCTCAGAGGCCGGGTTGCCAACCCACTGCGCCGCCCAAGACCACCTCACCCCGGCAGCTGACTGGCTCATGACCGGACGCTCGAATCGTCTCGGAGAAGAGCTGAGCTCCCGTCGCTCAGTGAACTGAGGGCCACCGCGAGGCAGGGCCCATCTGACTGGGAGCCGCACAAGTGTGATTGATGGCCCAATGTCACCGGAGCTCACTTCAAACAAATAGTCTCCTTCGAGCGCCGGGTCGCGCGTTCGTTGGCAGGGACTCGATTGGTTGGTTGAGGCTGCCTCGGATGCTCCTGAGCATGGAGGCGACTTCTGCCGAGTTAATATATTACATCCAAATCCTATTAGAGCTGAATTATACAGAACCTTCAAAATGTTCTGTGGTGGCATTTTCTGAAGTAATTACACAATGCTTCCGTCACGTGGGGCTGATTTAATCAGGAAAGACATTACAGAAACCGAGCCTTTTCAGCTTCCCTCCAACTAGGCCATTAATCACTGTCAGGCCTGTGATTGCCTCAGACTCTGCTATCCACTGCAGTAATGGGCTTTCATAACCACTTCCCTCTTTGTGTCATTACAATTTCTTTTAATATTCATTAATTTCTTCAGAAAACTTTCCTCCGCACCCCGCTGCCGTTTAACCCCGCGTCTGCCGGGTCCAGGGAGGGAAACAGCAGAAAAAATGGGGAGTAAGGCCGAATTTAATTTTGAGGCCTGTGAGATCAGTTCAGACCTGTACTCTTACTTCCCAGTTTTCTTAGCTCGTGCCGACCCACAACCGCCTCCCCCCCCCCCCCCCCCCCCCCCAAAACCTTTTGGAGATGGAGCAGCCCTTGAAGGTAGGGGCAAGGGGGGGGGGGGAGGGGGAAGGAATGCTAAGTTCCTCAGCTCGCGTGAGTGGCTCGTGGGGCCTACCTCTGGGCGACTGGAGCCGGCCGGGGACTGGGAAACCCCAGCTCTGATTCCGCAGGTGGAACAGGACCGAAGGGTTATGGGGCGGGATTCTCCGCTTCCCCCCCCCCCCCCCCCCCAACCAAGCCGGGTATTTCTTGGCCGCGTGTTCCACCCTCCTGCTCCTTGTCAAACGGACTTCCCATTGAGTACCACCCCGCGCCGCCTCGGAACCCGCTTCCCGGTGGGAAAAGTGAACCCCGATGGCCGGAGAATTCCGCTCTATTCCGGAAAAAGGTCACGGTCCTTAGCTCTGAGGAAGCGGCCCAGTCGAGGTCTCCGAGACGATTTGACGGGGCAGGCGCGGAGAAGTTGCTGAGAGCAGAACGCAGAGGGCAGGGATATGAGAGCGTCGCTAATGATGGCAACAGGGAATTTAGGAGGCATCTTTCCACCCCAGAAAGTGCTCAGAGTGTAGGATGTCGGGGAGGGAAGGAAAGTTGATGCGTTCGAGGAGACGCTAGGTAAGCAATTGGGGCAGAGGAAGAGAAGGTGGGATGGTGGTGATGTCACTGGGCTAGTAATCCAGGGGCCTCAGGCTAATGCACGGGGGGGGGGGGGGGGGGGGGAACGTGGGTTCAAATTCCACCACGGGAGCTGGTTTACTAATGTCCTTCAGGGGAGGAAATCATCCTTACCCCGGTCAGGCCTACACGTGACTCCAGACCCACATCGACGCGGTTGACTCTGAACTGCCCACCTCTGAAATGGCCGAGTCAGACGCTCAGTTCAAGGGCAATTAGGGACGGGCGACAAACACTGGGCCTGGCCCAGGGGCGCCCACACATCCCGTGAAAGAATTAAAAGAAAGGAAAGCAGTAGGAGCTGATGGAGATCGGGCGAGTTTCTGAACTGCAAACGCTTTGCAATCGTCAAACAATGAGGCACCATAACAGGCCCCAAAGCCTTGATTAGCGACGGAGGCGAAATCAGCCCTCGTTGTAGGATGGCCCATTGGCTTCCATTGGGAACAGTATAAGGGGCTGGTTTAGCTCACTGGGCTAAATCGCTGGCTTTTAAAGCAGACCAAGGCAGGCCAGCAGCACGGTTCAATTCCCGAACAGGCGCCGGAATGTGGCGGCTCGGGGCTTTTCACGGTAACTTCATTTGAAGCCTACTCGCAGGAGGCCTTGTGGCACTGTGGGTAGCGTACCCACCGCTGGACCAGGCGTTCCGGGTTTGGGTCCATTGCCGTCGGCCATTGTTCCTGACGCGGTTCAACGGGGCTCATACTCAAGCTCGGGAACCTTTCCACCATTCCTCCCCACTCCTCCCCCAAGATCCCCTTGAAGATAAAACTGGGAACAGTGCGAGCGCAGGGATAGCCGTGACATGAGGGTGTAGCAAGCACTAGTCACGTTGCCCCCCCCCCCCCACGTTGCCCACCAACGTTCTTTGTCTCGACTGCCCTTAGGCCATGAAGGACAAACACGGACAATGGCGGCTACCACAGGGAATCAATGGACGCATTTGAGGAGAAGGTGGAGAAACAGATGAGGGCGAAAGGCATTGTTATAAAAGCAAAATGCTGCAGATTCCGGGGATCTGAAATAGAAACAGAAATCCGGTGTCGAGAGAGACGTTTCGAGTCCGACATGAGTCTTCCTCGGGAACGGAGAGACGTAAAAATGCTGCTGAAATTGGCAGTCGGGGCAAAATGGCAGGTCAGAAGGGATGGGTTAGAGTGCTCGGGGTCACGGAACACGGGACAAGGGGACGGGATTCTCCGGCCGTTCGCTGGCGGTGGGGGGTATTCTCTGGAGCCGCCGACTGCGCCCCCCCCGCCCCCGCCCCCGCCCCCGCCCCCGCCCCCGGCTCTCCCGGCGGTGTGGGGTGGCTTAGAACATAGAAGAACATAGAACAGTACAGCACAGAACAGGCCCTTCGGCCCTCAATGTTGTGCCGAGCCATGATCACCCTACTCAAACCCACATATCCACCCTATACCCGTAACCCAACAAGCCCCCCCTTAACCTTACTTTTATTAGGACACTACGGGCAATTTAGCGCGGCCAATCCACCTAACCCGCACATCTTTGGACTGTGGGAGGAAACCGGAGCACCCGGAGGAAACTCACGCACACAGGGGGAGGACGTGCAGACTCCGCACAGACAGTGACCCAGCCGGGAATCGAACCTGGGACCCTGGAGCTGTGAAGCATTTATGCTAACCACCATGCTACCCTGCTTGAACGGGAAATTCCCATCGACAGCGGCGGGGGCAGAGAATCCCACAGTGGGCAGTGGGCCTGGTTAGGATGCAGCCTCAGAGGGTTGGTGCAGATCCGATGGGCCAAATGGCCTCCTATTGCGCTGTAGGGATTCTATGGTTCATTTGGAATGGGGCAAATGTTATTCGTCCGTCGTGCATCTCGCCCCAGGAGACCAGAAGACCCTGATGAATGTCGGTGGCGAGCACTCTCTCCTCTGATTCACAATGTTCTAATGTTCAAGACCTACTCCGGGATCGAGTGGTCTCAGCACAAATATAGGCCATAACTCCGGTGCGTGCGGTGCTGAGGAAGCGCTGAACTGCCGGAGATGCCGCCTTTCAGCTGAGGCGGTTTGAACGAGAGCCACATCTGCACTGGAAGATCCCACTGCGCTCTCCCGAACTTTGTAACTCACTGACGTTTCCCCTACACCGACACTTTCTTCATTAAATCAGGAACACAAAGCCATCACCAGCAGTGGTGACCGTGGACAACTGGATTATTCCCAACGCCGAGCTGACTGACTAACGTCCGCCTTAACCTGTCTGACCTACATGTGACTCCAGTCACCCCGAGGGGTGCTCGAGGCAGCCCGCCATTGGCCGCCGGCGGGATCTTCCTGACCCGCTGCAGCCCGTTGTTTACGCCCTGTGCCGCTGGGGAACCCGCAGCCGTCGGCAGGGGGGGAAGGGGCCGGGGATGAGCCGGCGAGACAGGAAGATCTTTCGCTTTAGCCATAACGTTACCCATTTCAATTCATGTGGTGGCGAAAATGGATCCCATTTGTTGGGAAACGATTGGAGATCAGGCGAAGAGAAGCGTTTGGATGGAAATCCTCTGCTATTTTAAAATGGGCATTGACCTCTTTAAAAGCAAGATTGTGACTCCCTCTCCTTTTAATTCATTACCCCGCTCGGTCGACAGGGAGTGCGTGAAATCCCCTGAGTGGCGCGATCCTGCCCTCCGAGCTGCTGAAGGATCCTCGCCGGAAACGTACATGATTGAGGGACCTAAAAGGGATCACACTGCCAACCAATTTGAGATTCTCAATCAGGCTGGTGATGTCGCCTTCTTACACGTGGTAGAATCTCGACCTATTCACACACAGGGTCCTTGTCATTTACAGACAGGTGGAGCATGTTCACACATTGCGCCTTTTTCAGCGAAACAAAATCACGGGGGACAGCCATTCCCTGGTTCATTGCCTTGACCAATCAGAGTTTTGCATTCGCACAAGAGCTTAGCAGTTAATTGCTCCCCGGCCCATTTTCCATTGCCTCCAACAATCAGACTCCACTTGTCGAAAAATTCAGCACCCTCTCATCATGCAGTATACATTCTTGTTCGCTTTGAGATTTGGTTCCCTTGCGATTCTGGGCTGCTGAGTGCAAGATGAAAAACTTCAACAGCACGTCTCTTATTTCAGCAATACCCAAATGGCTAAAAAAATCAAGTTGGTGTCTGCAAAGCTGCTTTTAAAAAAAACAATTCAGGCCCTCTCCAGGGATTTCTCAAAGCAAAGGCCCACGTTTATAGACAGACAAATCATGCCCGTTAACAATGGACCGACTGTCACCATTTGGGTTCAATCCCACTCCAGAGACTCGAGCACAAAATCTACACTGACAATCCAACGCAGTGCTGAGGGTGTGCTGCACTGTCTGATGTCCTGTCTCTCAGACATGCCACAATGCCTCCACTGCATCGCCCTGATTAAACAGGCAGACCGTCGAGCAATCAGTCCTTTCTTGAAGCCTGTTCTTGACACAATTGTACAGCTTGCTGCGATTATACAGGGCCTTGGTGAGGCCACATCTGGAGTATTGTGTGCAGTTTTGGTCTCCGGATCTGAGGAAGGATGTTCTTGCTGTGGAGGGAGTGCAGCGAAGGTTTACCAGGCTGATTCCTGGGATGGCGAGACTGACGTATGAGGAGAGGCTGAGTCGGTTAGGATTGTATTGATCTGAAGTTCAGACGAATGAGGGGGGGGATCTCAAGGAAACTTATAAAATTCTAACAGGACTGGACGGAGTAGATGCAGGAAGCATGGGCGGAATTCTCCCCCGGGGGGGTCGGAGAATCGCCCAGGGCCGGCGTCAATCCCGCCCCCGCCTGTGTCCCGAATTCTCCGCCCCCGCCCCGAGATTCGGCGGAGGCGGGAATCACGCAGGTCGGCGGCCCCCCTGCGGTGATTCTCCGGCCCGCAATAGGCCGAAGTCCCTCCGCTGACAGGCCTTTCCCCGCCGGCATGGTTTAAACCACCTCTGGTACCGGCGGGATTGGTGGCGTGGGCGGGCTCCGGGGTCCTGGGGGGGGGGGGCATGGGGCAATCTGACTGCGGGGGTTCCCCCCACGGTGACCTGGCCCGCGATCGGGGCCCACTGATCGGCGGGCGGGCCTGTGCCGTGGGGGCACTCTTTTTCTTCCGCCTTCCCCATGGTCTTCACCATGGCGGAGGCGGAAGAGACCCCCTCCCCTGCGCATGCGCCGGTATGATGTCAGCAGCCGCTGACGCTCCGGCGCATGCACGGACTTACGCCGGCCGGCCTAGTCCTTTCGGCCCCGGCTGGGGTGGCGCAAAAGGCCGTTCACGCCAGCCGGCGGAGTGGAAACCACTCCGGCGCGGGCCTAGCCCCTCAATGTGAGGGCTTGGCCCCTAAAGGTGTGGAGAATTCCGCACCTTTGGGGCGGCCCGATGCCGGAGTGGTTCACGCCACTCCAACATGCCGGGACCCCCCCGCTCCGCTGGGTAGGGGAGAATCCTGGCCCATGTTCCCGATGGTGGGGGAGTCCAGAACCAGGGGGTCAC
>NC_052172.1:9872890-9937890 GCF_902713615.1 Scyliorhinus canicula
TAGTTTAGATGGGCAGCATGGTCGGCGCAGGATTGGAGGGCCGAAGGGCCTGTTCCTGTGCTGTACTTTCCTTTGTTCTTCGTTCTTTAAGAGATTGGATTGGTTGGGATTATTTTCCTTGGAACAAAGAAGGCTGAGGGGTGACTTAATTGAAGTGCACAAAATTATGAGGGGAAGAGATAGGGTGGACATAGAACATTACAGCGCAGTACAGGCCCTTCGGCCCACGGTGTTGCACCGTCCTGTGAAACCCTTCTAAAGTCCCTCTACACTATTCCCTTATCGTCCATATGCCTACCCAATGACCATATGGAACAGGACAAAATTGTTTCCCTTGGTGGAGAATTCTAGAACCAGAGGACATCGATTCAAGATCAGTGGCAGAAGGTGCAGAGGGGGACATGAGGAAGAACTGTTTATGCCGAGGGTAGTGGGAGTCTGGAATTCGCTGCCCGAGTTGGTGGTAGAGGCAGAGACTGTAAACTCTTTTAAAAAGTACCTGGGATCTGCACCTTAAATGCTGTAAGCTGCTATGGACTGGGTGCAGGAAGATGGGATTCGAAAGGGCATCTAACATGGACAAGATGGGCCGAATGGCCTCCTTCTGTGTTGTAACTTTTCTACGATACTATGAGAACGGCATCCTCAGCCACGCGTACGACGAAGGAAAGTTTTTGCTTCCTGCCTTCCCGGCGAATCATTCTGAGGGATTAATAAGGGTACAAGGCCTCAGGCTTTATGAAACCACAGTGCATTAAATCGCAGTAACGCTCATTCTCTTTAACTGAGTCAGCAGACATCAGCCTGTGCAACAATCAGGTGCCCATGTCGCGCTGGGGAAGCACTACGACTCATTGCTTCCAAATGCCATTTTTATTGATTTTATTCCTTTAATGGCCATTTTGCAGATTTGCACCAGATAGCAGAGTATATTAAACTTCCCCAGGGGCACACTGTGAACGCAACAAAAATAGGGATTGGATTCTCTGTTAGCTCTCCATTCGTGACGGGGGGGGGGGGGGGGAGTTTTCATGATCCAACGACGCAGTTTAATGCGGCTCCTTCGATGGGCCGAGTGGCCAGGCGCAGTGCCAAGCTGTGCCGCCAGGGGGCAGACTCTCCCCTTATTACCCTTGGAAAGTGGCAGCCCGAATAGGGGAGGGGAGGGGAGGGGTGTAGTTGCATAATCCTCCCTCTGTGAGGCACTCTCAATTACGACGCGAAAGTTAGGTCAGTAATCAAAGGCTTTAATAAGCAGTGAACAATGGCAGCATCCAAGAGAAGTGTGCTCGCAAAATGGAGTCTCATCTTAAATACTGTTTCCCAGGGGGCGTAGCCAGAGGCGGAGTCCCCCAGGGTTCCAAGCCTCTTAAAGGGGCAATGCCAAGCCTCTTAAAGGGGCAAGGTATTCCGATCATCACACTCGGCTTTTCCCCATTCCTGATATTCCTCGATGCGTTTGGACCGGAATTTCATGCCCCCTTCTCTGGTCTGCACTGCATCTCTCCACCCCCCTCCCCCTCCCCCCCACCTCCCCCCCCCCCCCACCTGCACCCCCCCCTCCCCAACACCTCCTCATCGCACACACCTTCATCCAGGAATCACAGATTGGCAGCGCACTCGAGGAGCTCATTACAGTCATTCCAGGGGACCCATGGTATACCCATTGGGTGGAGAGGTCGGCTTAAACAGGGTGCTCTTTCCAAGGGCCGGTACAGAATCGATGGGCCGAATGACCTCCTTCTGCACTGATGATTTGATTCCAGATGTTTCTCCAATGCACTTTGGAAAGTCCGCTTTGAATCTGCTCTTTCAGCCAACGCGTTCCCCATCACAGCAACCCGCCTGGTTAATACTTTCGAGTCAGCTGTTAATTTCTGCTCATTGCTTTAAGCCCTTATACTCCTGTATAAACAGAACTGGCACCCCAGCCTCGTCCAACGCATGGCACCATACCAGGCCGAACCATACCCAGAGCTTGGCATGGCACTCAGCATGCACACACACAGACACATGCACACACACAGACACACACACAGACACACACACAGACACACACACAGACACATGCACACACACAGACACACACACACAGACACAGACACACACACAGACACACACACAGACACATGCACACACACAGACACACACACAGACACAGACACAGACACACACACAGACACATGCACACACACAGACACAGACACATACACACACACACAAACACACACTTAGACACAGACACACACACATACACACTCAGACACACACACACATACACACTCAGACACACACACACACACACACAGACCCATACACAAACACAGACACACACAGACACACACACCTACTCAGACACACACACACGGACACACACACACGCTCAAACACACACACGCAAGCACACACGCACGGACACACACACGCATGCACACACACGGACACACACACACATGCAGACATAGACACACACACACGCACACACACGCACTGACACACACACACATGCACATACACACACACGCACACACACACAGAGCGACACACAGACAGACACACATGCATGTATGCACACACACAGACATGCGGAAGGAGGCCATTCGGCCCATCGTGTCTGCATCGACCCTCTGAAAGAGCCTCGTAACCAGGCCCGCTCCCCCTCAGCCCACTTTGACCCCGCCGAGACTGCACATCTTTGGACTGTGGGAGGAAACCGGAGCGCCCGGAGGAAACCCACGCAGGCGCGGGGGGAGAACGTGCAAACTGCACACAGACAGTCACCCAAGGCCGGAATTGAACCCGGGTCCCTGGCGCTGTGAGGCAACTGTGCTAACCACTACCATGCCGCCCCCCCCCCCACATTCACCCTCCCTATTGGCCCATTGGCATCAGTTACCCCCTAAAGGTGGAAGCTTTTCAAAGCAAATGTGACTTGCTTTTCCCATCCCCTTGAGGTGGAATCATTAATTAGTAAGCGTTCAGTAACTTGACATCAAAACTCCAGTTATAATGATTCCGACTCCTGACTCCCTACACTCAGCTAGCTTGTCCCCCCCCCGTCTAATACTGGAAACGGGGAGGTGGGGGATACAAGGCGCGGGAGCTTAATTTCAGGATCCGTGGAATTTTTTTTAAGGAACCATTGCGTGGATCACAGACTAAGGAAGGGTTAATTGAATAACCTTGGTGCTGTCATTGCGCTGTGTGTGCCTGCAACCTGCTCAGATTGGGCGAAGGCAGGTCTCATAAATCAGGTGAGTGCCTACGCCGAGGCATCTCGGAGTCATTTATCAGGGGCTGCTCTCTGAACCAGCAGTAAATAGCAATATCCGCAGCCCTTGAATGATCCCAGAGCACAGTAAACAGCGAGGCTGAATCTCTCAGCAACTCCCAACGGGGGGGGGGGGGGGACCATAATATCAGTGTCAGATCGGAGTTAACCCATGCCGGTCTGTGTGGCCAAGTGGGGGTGGGCATCGAGGGAGCTACAGATGCAGAGAAATGACAAAGTCAGATCCACCAAGCGAATCGTAGAATTTACAGTGCAGGAGGAGGCCATTCAACCCATCAGGTCTGCACCGGCCCTTGGAAAGAGCACCCTACTTAAACCCACACCTCCACCCTGTCCCCGTAGCCCAGTAACCCCACCGAACCTTTTGGACACTAAGGGGCAATTTAGCGCGGCCAATCCACCTAACCTGCACGCCTTTGGATTGTGGGGGAAAACCGGAGCACCCGGAGGAAACCCACGCAGACACGGGGAGGACGTGCAGACTCCGCACACAGTCACCCGAGGCCGGAATCGAACCGAGGTGCCTGGCGCTGTGAGGCAGCAGTGCTAACCACTGTGCCATCATGCCTTTCCCTGCGTCATCCCTCCACTGTTTGTTCATTTCATTTGACGTTGGGCGGGACCAGCTGGAGGATTTCGGCCCTTGCCTCCGTCAGGAATGATATTATTGCCGTTGTAATAATAATCTTTTCCAGTGTCACAAGTCGGCTTACATTAACACTTCAATCAAGTTACTGTGAAAAGCCCCTAGTCGCCACACTCCGGCACCTGTTCGGGTACACAGAGGGAGAATTCAGAATGTCCAATTCACCTAACAAGCACGTCTTTCGGGGCTTGTGGGCGGAAACCGGAGCACCCGGAGGAAACCCACGCAGACACGGGGAGGACGTGCAGACTCCGCACAGACAGTGACTCAAGCGGGAATCGAACCCGAGACCCTGGCGCTGTGAAGCAACAGTGCTATCCACTGTGTTGCCGCACTCAGTTGGCTAGATTTGTGATGCAGAGCGAGGCCTACAACGTGGGTTCAATTCCCTTCGCGGCTGAGGTAATTCATGAAGGCCCCGCCTTCTCAACCTTGCCCCTCCCCTGAGGCGTGGTGACCCTCAGGTTAAATCGCCACCAGTCAGCTCTCAAAGGGGAGAGCAGCCGATGGTCATCTGGGACTATGGTGACTTTATTATTGACACAGAGGGAGGGCAACGCACGTTCGGCAGAATTTTTCCGGGGATGACGGGGCGAGTAGCGATCGGGGGGGGGGGGGGGAACTGGGCCTCTATTCTCCAGCGTTTCGAAAAATGAGCGGTGATCTCGTTAAACCCTACATCCATGGACAGGGGTAGATGCAGGTAAAATATTTCCCTTGGTTGGGGAGTCTGGAACCAGGGGAAAGAAATCCAAAATAAGGAGGCCGCCACTTCGGACCGAGATGAGGGGAAATTTCTTTACTCAAAGGGTTGTGAATCTTTGGAATCCACTCACCCAGAGGGCTGTGGAAGCTCAATCATTGAGTACTTTTAAAGCAGAGATTGATATATCTCTTCATACCAGCCACATAAAAACGTAATGAGGTGTATGATCAGCGATGATCATATTGAATGGCGGAGCTGGCTCGATAGGCTGACTGGCCTACTCCTGTCCCTATGTCCCTCAGGGCATCGCCAGTCTGGCCCCAATGCATTTCCCACCCCCAGTCAGCAACAAAGTCTTGCATTTGTGTAGCGCCTTCCAACAACCCCAGGGTGCCCCCCAAAGGGCGTCAGGAATGTCGTCACCTGAGAGCTCACCAACCCATCTGCACACGACAAGGCCCCAGAAAGAGAAATGTGATATCGCCCGGGCTTTACTGTGCTTTACTGACGTTGATTAAAGGATAAATATCGACCAGGTTGCTGAGCAGAATCTTCTTTGAAACAGGGATCTTTCGTGTTCAACCAAGAGGACAGATGGGGCCTTGATTTAAAGTCAGCAAAGTGACACAACAGGGTGGCCTTCCCTCAGCGCATCACTGGGACAGTCGGCCTGGATTATGCGCTGGTGGGAGGGCGGGGGAGGAGTGGGGGGGGGGGGGTGGGGGGGTGGGAAGGGAGGATTTGAATCTGAGGAGGAAGGGTTAACGCGGAGCCCAAGTGCAGCCACGGGAGTAAGCGGAGGCCGCAGCCTATCTGTGCACGGCAAGCTCCCGCAGATTGCGGAGGGACGAATGGCCGGCCGGTCCACCTCGGCTGCTGCACGCTGAGGGGGATAAATGTTGGACGGGAACGCCAGGCGAACTTGCCGGCTCCTCTTCGTTTGACGGTCGGCGATCGATCCTCCACATGGGCAGAAGTATAAAGCCAGAGATTAGGCTCGGCGCTGTTAAACGATGATTCGGAACAGGGCCTGATCACGACTGGTCACCCGGCACTATCGGAGCAGATCCATCTCATGGCTGTTAGTGGGATCTTGCTGTGTACACCCCTTGTCTGCTGTGCCTCCTGGCGTTGCGAAAGCGACCACCCTTTGAAGTGGTTTCATTGGCTGCAAAGCACTTGGGGAACGCACGGTAGCACGGTGGTTAGCATAAATGCTTCACAGCTCCAGGGTCCCAGGTTCGATTCCCCGCTGGGTCACTGTCTGTGCGGAGTCTGCACGTCCTCCCCGTGTGTGCGTGGGTTTCCTCCGGGTGCTCCGGTTTCCTCCCACAGTCCAAAGATAGCAGCAGGGTAGCATGGTGGTTAGCATAAATGCTTCACAGCTCCAGGGTCCCAGTTTCGATTCCCGGCTGGGTCACTGTCTATGTGGAGTCTGCACGTCCTCCCCGTGTGCGTGGGTTTCCTCCGGGTGCTCCGGTTTCCTCCCACAGTCCAAAGATGTGCGGGTTAGGTGGATTGGCCATGCTAAATTGCCCGTAGTGTCCTAATTAAAAAAGTAAGGTTAAGGGTGGGGGGGTTGTTGGGTTACGGGTATAGGGTGCATACGTGGGTTTGAGTAGGGTGATCATGGCTCGGCACAACATTGAGGGCCGAAGGGCCTGTTCTGTGCTGTACTGTTCTATGCTCTGATGCAACGGATAGGCGCTACTTGCTCTCTTTTCCTGTTGGGGGGGGGGTGGACTCGCTCAGCAACATGGACTTCAAATTGTGCCTACTGCGACCCAGTAGGTCGCACTCCAGCCCACTGAGCCGTGAGGGTCACAGATTCAGCCCCCACCTCCTGAGGACCTGAGTTCAGAAACAACATCTAGTCTGCTGCCGCTCCTGTGCAAAACGGAGGGAGTGCTGCACTGCCCGAGGTGCTGTCTCTCGGAAGAGGCGTAGAAACCTACGGCGGGATTTACCATGCTCCCCCCTAAACCCGCCCCCTCACCGCTGCGTATTTTCTGACCGTATCTTCCAGTTCCGCCGATGCCTACAGCATTTCAGGTGGCTTGCCCCCGGCCCGCTTCGGGGGGGGGGGGGGGGGGGGGGGGGGGGGTAGGGGAGGGGGGGTCAGCCTTTGCCGGGACCGCAAGATGCCGCTGACAAGAAGGGTGGGGGAATCCCACCCCGAGGCGCTCTGCCTGCCCTCTCAGGCGGGCACGAAGAAACCCGTGGCGCCATTTTGAAGAGGAGCTGGGGACCAGCCAAGGGTAACCTCCCAACCAGCATCGTGCCCAACACCCCAAAGAAAAACTGTGTCCGGGTCACTATCACGTTGCTGTTAGTGGGAAACTGCTGTGCGCAGATTCGCTGCCGCGCTCCGACATGTAAACTCGATTGTCCGAAGCCTGGGCCGCCCCCTCAGGAGCCCCGCATTCACCCCCCCCCCCCCCCCCCCCCCCCCCCCCGCCTCAGGAAAGGCATGTTGGTTTTGGAAAGGATACAGTGTAAATTCACCAAAACGAGAGGGTTAAATCAGACGGACGCGTTACGTTGACTTTTCTTGAGTTTGGAATGTCGAAAGTTCGACCTCATTGAGATGTTTACAATGATAAGGGGGTTGATGAGGCAGAGATAGGGAAAGGCAGTTTCCTTGCTGTCACGACCCCCCTGGGCTGACGTGCGGTCAATACCAGCCCCACTTGACCCGGAGTCGGAAGACAAATGATATCCGATGTTGGAAGGAAAGGGTGATGGAAAGGGAAGAAAAATTGACGATGAAGCAAAAAAGATAAAGGATCTCCGATGTACTTGGATGGCTTCCAGTTAAAGTCTTTCAGGAGTTCAAGCTTTCGTTTTGATACCTCTTCCTTCTAAACCTGAGATGGTTCCAGAGGCAAGGCTGTCTACTTTTCTTGTAGATTCAAGGTAATTTCAGATTTATAGTAAAGATGTGCCAGGCGCTCACTGGTTTTGGAATAGTAAAGCAGTGCTTTACTTCAGCAGAGTGAGAGAGAGAGAGGGAGAGGGAGAGTTCCTTCCTCGTTCAAGGTCGAATCTCTCCTGCCCAGCTCTCTCCGATGCACCATGCAGGAACCAAACACCGACTGTTGTCAGCCATAACACTGTCCCTGGCCAACCCGCAGCCAGCCAATCGGATCACATACGGTGGAAGGGGTGCCAATCTTTCCACGTGACCTCCGGCCACCTGCCACCCCCCCCCCCCCCCCCACCTCGTAATTGACCTCGCGCTCGCCAGAGTGTGGTGACAGCGAGGAAACTGATCCTCTGTATCTATGCCTTATCGACCTGTTAAGAAGAGGGAGTGAGATTGGTGGGGTGGAGAGCTGGGTCAACGAATATTTCTCCTGCCGAGGTAGATCGATTCTTGACGAACAAAAGAGTTTGGAGGGGGGTGGGGGGGGGGGGGGGGGGGGGGAGGTTTGGAAGGGGGGAGGGGTTGTGGGGTTGAGGCCCCAATCGGATGTGCCACGATCTCAGTGAATGATGGAGCGGCCTCCTCTTGCCCCTGGTCAGTACATTTGTACGTTGACACATAGAGCAGGCAAAGGCGGCACGAGAGGGAGGCTTGATTCTCAGTGTGACCTATTCCTCCAGCACTGAACATCCCGCTGCATCCATTCGCAGGTGACGTTCGCAAACCATTCCTGGCTGATTGCCAGTTCGTCCCCTCAAAATTAAAGTTTTGCCTCGCTCTCATGACCTCTCGCTCTCATGGGAACGCGCCAGTGGGTCATCCAGATCAACGACCTTTGAACTTTGCTCCCCCATCTCTGTAGCTGCCTCGTCTGCAGGGCAGATTCCATCCTGCGGATTCTGGAGTCAATTGCGATTTTCAACGCTGGTTGATAAATCTTTCTTCAGTCAGGATGTCAATGGATAGGAAGTAAAGGCAGGGGAATGGGGCGGAGATATATCGGTCGTTCCTTCACTGTCGCTGGGTCAAACTTCCTCTCTAACAGCACTGTGGGAGTACCTACATCACACGGTCTGCAGCGGGTTCAAGAAAGCGGGTCAACAGTTATCTAATTATCAACATCCGGGGGAGGTTACCATTGAGCGGAAACTGAGCTGGACCCAGCCATATAAACACTGTGGCTACAAGAGCAGGTCAGAGGCTGGGAATCCTGCGGAGAGTAACTCACCTCCTGACTCCCCCCAAAGCCTGTCCACCATCTACAAGGCACAAGTCAGGAATGTGATGGAATACTCTCCACATGCCTGGATGAGCGCAGCTCCAACAATACTCAAGAAGCTCAACGCCATCCAGGACAAAGCAGCCCCGCTTGATTGCTCCCCTCTTCCACAAACATTCACTCTCCCCCCCCCCCCCCACCGACGAACAGATGGTGTGTAACGTCTACAAGATGCTCTGCAGGAACTCGCCACTGGGGAACCCCACCACCAGGCGGTTCGCTACTAAGCCTCTCACCATCCCGACTTGGAAATATATCGGCCGTTCCTTCACTGTTGCTGGGTCCAAATCCCTGAAACTCCCTCCCTAACAGCACAGTGGGTGTGCCTACTGCACCTCGGGGGCCTGCAGCGGGTTCAAGAAGGCAGCTCACCACCACCTTCTCAGGGGGCATTTAGGGATGGGCAATAAATGCTGGGCCCAGCCACATAAACCCACAAATGAATAAGAAAAGTATTTAATTAAATAGTGGGCGGGGGGGGGGGGGGGGGAGGTGGGGAGGGGAGGGAACTGGTCCCAGGCGCTGAACGCCCTTGCTTCTGTTGCTAATATTTTCATTTCAGATTTCCAACTTCCCCTTTTAACTTCTTTGTATCTCTCATTGAGACCGTTGCTGTTTTATGTATTTACAGTAATCGGACCATTTAAGACGGCTTTAATGACGTTTACGATGGCTGAACTCCAGTAGTTAGTGAATAATGACGTGTTAAACTGATCTGTTTAGATGACTGGTTGACAGATTAGCATTTGGAGGAGGTAGGAGTGGTGGGGGGGGGGGGGGGGGGGGGTCATTAATTTACTGGGGAACTGTGCAATCAGTATGCATGGCCCTCAAAACGGAGCCGAGCCAGAGAAAATAAATACTCTGATTATATACTTAACGGGGCAAGGTTCTGAGGAAATTAATGGAGTGAAATCTCAGCATTTTAAAAGCTATAAACTTAATCGGTACGAGGAGCGAGTGAGGACATTAAAGGGCAGTTCCAATGAGCTTGAACTCAGCCAAGTCGAGCAGTGACCCTCGATATTAAATTTATTATGTTCACGCCTTTGACAATCTGTAGCTGCCTCCGGGCACTCCCGCCTACATCTTCAGGAAACTAGGCCAACTCTGGGTGGACGTGACCCAACAGGCTTTGCCGTACGACCTCACGCAAGAGCTCAAGGATTACCATCAGGAGTAGGCCACTCGGCCCCTCGGGTCGGCTCATTCTAGAAGATCACGGCTGATCTTATTGTGGCTTCAACTGCGTTTTCTTGCATTCCTCTCACTCCCCCTCGCCCCACATAACCCTTGACCCCCCCCCCCCCCCCATCTGTCAAAAACCTGTCTAACACAAACTTGAATACGTTCAGTGTGGGCGGCAAGGCGGCCTGGTGGTTAGCACTGCTGCTTCACAGCACCAGGAACACGGGTTTGATTCCCGGCCTGTGCGGAGTTTGCACGTTCTCACCATGTCTGCGTGGGTTTCCTCCGGGTGCTCCAGTTTCCTCCCACAGTCACAAAGGTGTGCGGTTTAAGTGATTGGCCGTGCTAAATTGCCTCTTAGTGTCCAAGGATGTGCAGATTAGGTCGGGTTACAGGGATAGGGCGAGGGAGAATAGGCCTAGGTAAGGTGCTCTTTCAGAGGGTACAGACTCGATGGGCTGAATGGCCTCCTTCTGCACTGGAGGGATTCTATGGACCAGGTTTCCACCGCTCTCTGAGGAAGAGAATTGACCCTTAAGAGAAAAAAAACATCTCCTCAGTTCAGTCTCAAATGGGCCGAGCCCCTAATTTTTAAACTGCATCGCCCAGTTCTTGAGTCGCCCACAAGGGGAAACTTTGGCCGCGAATTTCTGCTCCCCGTTTTTGTCGGGCGGTTGTCTAAATAAGGGCTTCAGACGGGTGTAAAAGTGTGAAGCGATTGTCCCCTCCCTGGGCCGCGACGTAACGTGTTTCCCGACGGTCAATGTCAAGAACATCATTTCCATACCTTTGTCTCAACATCTCAATCATCTCCAATTATCTCGATTGAGGGCAGACCAGCGTGAAACCCCACTGGTCTCCCACCGCATGAACTTGGCGAGCAGACATCCCAGAGATGCTCAGGTGGGGGCATTACTCAGTGGGAAGATTGTCGTGCCCGGGCATTGCCCAGGTACTGCCCCCTGGCATTGCCCAGGTACTGCCCCCTGGCACTGCCCAGGTACTGCCCCCTGGCACTGCCCAGGTAATGCCCCCTGGCACTGCCCAGGTACTGCCCCCTGGCACTGCCCAGGTACTGGCCCCCTGGCATTGCCCAGGTACTGCCCCCTGGCATTGCCCAGGTACTGCCCCCTGGCATTGCCCAGGTACTGCCCCCTGGCACGGCCCAGGTACTGCCCCCTGGATCTGCCCAGGTACTGCCCCCTGGCATTGCCCAGGTACTGCCCCCTGGCATTGCCCAGGTACTGCCCCCTGGCACTGCCCAGGTACCGCCCCCTGGCACGGCCCAGGTACTGCCCCCTGGCACTGCCCAGGTACTGCCCCCTGGCACTGTCCAGGTACTGCCCCCTGGCACTGCCCAGGTACTGCCCCCTGGCACTGCCCAGGTACGGCCCCCTGGCATTGCCCAGGTACTGCCCCCTGGCATTGCCCAGGTACAGCCCCCTGGCATTGCCCAGGTACTGCCCCCTGGCATTGCCCAGGTACAGCCCCTGCCATTGCCCAGGGACTGCCCCCTGGCATTGCCCAGGTACTGCCCCCTGGCATTGCCCAGGTACTGCCCCCTGGCATTGCCCAGGTACTGCCCCCTGGCACTGCCCAGGGACTGCCCCCTGGCACTGCCCAGGTACTGCCCCCTGGCACTGCCCAGGTACTGCCCCCTGGCATTGCCCAGGGACTGCCCCCTGGCATTGCCCAGGTACTGCCCCCTGGATCTGCCCGGGTACTGCCCCCCGGCACTGCCCAGGTACTGGCCCCTGGCACTGCCCAGGTACTGCCCCCTGGCATTGCCCAGGTACTGCCCCCTGGCATTGCCCAGGTACAGCCCCCTGGCATTGCCCAGGTACTGCCCCCTGGATCTGCCCAGGTGATTCCGTGAACGTTTTGGGGTAGCCCAGCTGGAACTATCACAGAATTACCGAATTACCAACTGCCGCGCGAAACCCTGACCCGTGAACATCCGGCGGTGGGGGTTCCCCAGCACATCTTTGGGGAACCCACCTAATGTAACGCCCTGGAGCTCGTGGGTGACGGTCCAGGGGCTTACTGCGGGTCACAAAGGATTTGCAGTCTTGTTATCAGTGTCTGTGTCTTGAGGACGGTACCTGAAGATTAAAAGATGGCTGCCTTACCATGTGGTTAACCGCAGTCCCCTATTCCCAGGTCTGGTGTCGTGCTTCACTTGGGAGAGCCCCCTTCTGAACCAGAATTCCGGGCCGGGGTTTCCAGACAACCTCGGCTCCAGAATGACCCATTTCAGTCAGGAAGCACCTCTCGTCCTCAACTCTGGGGCACTGGCTCCGAAGAGCAGGATGCCCCTTCTTAGTCCGGGATGTGCCCCTTTTGGCCCGCCGAGACAGCGAGGTAGTTTGAATCCACAGACCAAAGGCGGGATTTGAGGCCTGATTCACGGCGATGGTAGGCGGCCCATCATTGCCCGGCAGTGGGATCGCCTGGTTCTTCTATTGTCAGCGGGGGTTCCTGTTGAATGGACCCCTCGCTCCTGGGATGTCCGCGGCGGAGGCGCACCATCGACGGGACTGGGAGACCCCACTGGCGTGAACGTCCAGAAAGGTCCGATGTCCAACGCAAATAAAAAGGAGCCAGTTCCAGAAGATTCACGGTAGCGTAGCGGTTAGCACAATTGCTTCACAGCTCCAGGGTCCCAGGTTCGATTCCCGGCTTGGGTCACTGTCTGGGCGGAGCCTGCACGTTCTCCCCGTGTCTGCGTGGGTTTCCTCCGGGTGCTCCGGTTTCCTCCCACAGTCCAAAGACGTGCAGGTTAGATGGATTGGCCATGCTAAATTGCCCTTAGTGACCAAAATTGCCCTTAGTGTTGGGTGGGGTTACTGGGTTATGGGGATAGGGTGGAGGTGTTAACCTTCGGTAGGGTGCTCTTTCCAGGAGCCGGTGCAGACTCGATGGGCCGAATGGCCTCCTTCTGCACTGTAAATTCTCTGATTACAACCCAGGTTGTGAAAGTGATACGGGCGGCAGGGTGACGCATTGGTTAGCGCTGCTGCCTCACGGCGCTGAGGACCCGGGTTCGATCCCAGCCACGCTAAATTGCCCCTTAATTGGAGAAAAGAATAGGGTACACTAAATTTATCAAAAAAAAGGTTTTGAAAGTGATGGGTAGGACGTACCATCACCAGGTCTGGAATACAAGCTGTGATCATAATGCCACTGGGAGAAATTAGACTCTTGGCTAAACAAGACTTGAGTGAGATAATGGAGGCGGTTCCTTTGAGAAACCTTGTTTCAGGGAGTGTCCAGGGGTGAAACCGAAGTTGAAAATATCCAATTCCGATTGTTCCTGAGGTAAAAGCGATTGAAAGCTGCAGACGACACTCACTGCCTCATACAGGCGCTCCCCTCCCCAATCCAAATGCAAACCTTATGGAAACCCCGACCAGAATTCCCCATCGACTGGCCACCCATTATTTCTTGAATCCAGAGTGATGTCGAATTGGAATAGCCTCATAGTTCTGGAATGTTCCACACATGACTGAGCTATTTCCTATTCATTGGTCGTTGCCGACAGATGTTCCTGGGCTATCAACTTTGGGAAGGAGTGTTTTTAATTTCCCTGGTGACGGGAACCTGTTCTGTTTTCCCTGTTTTGTTTTTCGGTTGCTCCATCACGGGGAGGATTTGGTTGGCGAACAACTAACGGCTCCTGAGTGGCCTTTGAGAATTAATGGGATAAGTGGTGTTCAATGTTCCTGCTGTATTGGGCCTTGTTTGAGATAACTCCCCTTGTTTCTCCTCTGCATGGAGGGAGATTGGTTATTAATCATTCATGGGATGTGGACATCGCTGGCTGGGCCAACATTTATTGTCTGTCACTGAGGCAACCACATTGCTGTGGATCTGGAGTCCAGACCAGGTAAGGACAACAGATTTCCTTCCCGAAAGTACATTAATGAACTAGATAGGTTCATGGTGGGATTCGAACCCGGGACCCCAGAGCACGGACTCTCGGGGCGGGATTCTCTGAATGGAGGCAGAGTGTCCATGTGTTTTACGATGGCGTGAACAGGCCGCTCCCACCTTGAATTCTGGCTCGGCGCTGGAGTGGCTCGCGCCACTCCAGCCGCAGACCCCGGTGCGAACTGGGCGCCGCGGGATCCACACATGCGCAGTCGTGCCGGCACCAACGGTGACATGTGCAGTGGCGCGGTAACCTCGCGGAGCGCTCCGGCCCCTCACCAACATGGCGCCGTGGTTCTGGGCCTGTCGTGCAAGGAAGTAGGCCCGGGGGGGGGGGGGGGGGGGGGGGGGGAGAGGCCGGCCTGCCGATCGATGAGCCCCGATCCCGGGCCAGACGCCATCGGAGGCCCCCCCCCGGGAATGGAGCCCCCCTCCCCCTCCCTCCCCCCACCACAGGTCGCCCTCCCAAGCCTTTGCGACGAGTACCCGCCGGCAGCGACCAGGTGTGGACGACACCGGCGGAACTAAGCCGTTTACGCGCGGACGCTCGGCGGAGAATCGGCAGCCCGGCCGCAGATAGCGGGCAGCGACCAGAGCAGCGCCAAACGTGCCGGCGCGAACAGCGCCGACTCTCCACACCTCGGAGAATCGTGCGCCGGCGCCGGGCCGGCGTTGCGCGATAAAATGGCGTGGACGCCGATTGTCCCAGCCAGCACGGCTTCGGAGAATCCCGACCCAGGTCTCTTGATATCTGGACATGTGACAACACTGTGGTGGTCTTTGTGTTGCTTATTTCCAATGGTAGGCGTAGTGTTCCACAAAGACCACGGAATAACTGGGTTTTGACACTTAGACCTTTAGAATACAGAATTGATCAATAACATCTAACTACATTCATCTACTGCTAATCCCACTAACTGGCATAACCATAATCTAACGTTCACACACTAACTGTTCTTATGACCTTCACTAGCTACCTCCTGCATACACTCCTCCCCTAAGGTCCAGCATCACTGCCTTATATAGTTGTATCTGCAGCTTCCTCTAGTGGCTATTCGTGGCACTACCCTTGTGATGCTGATAGTTATGATAATACCACAAACGCCACAACGTCACTGCCCCCCTCTTGCAAGGAGAAAGTTCCTGGCGAAGATCTACACCAACCCAAGCCTGTTGCTACACAGGGACCTGACCAATCCTTGGCCAGCTTGGGTGGCGAAGACCACCGTGCCGAGGATTAACAGCAGAGGCCCTGTGGCAGGAGGCATGGAACCGACACGACACCAGTGGCCCCTCACCCCCTCCCAAATCAATGACCCATATAATTGAAGACTGCCCCCTGACAAGATTCAGCGGAGGGTGGGGGGGGTGGGGCTCAGTTTAGCCACCGCAGACATGATTACCTGACGTGGTTGATCACTGCACAGGGTTAGAAAATAGAGCGAGAGGTCGATTTGGCACCGGGCCGGACTGTGACTTGCCCATCTCCCGCTTCCCGTCTTTCTCCCGGTCAGGGTGTGTGGCTTCCCCTCTTGGCACAGGAGAAAGGAACGACTCACGCTTGTAGACTGAATTTCATGACCTCAGGATGCCTCAAGGCACTTCACAGCCTGCTTTTTGGAGGGCAACTTGTCTCACGTTGGAAACGCGGCAGTTCACTTTCGCACTGTAAGCTCCCAGGCACACTGATGTGTTAAAGACCAGGTTTTTTTTGTCATGTTGCTTGAGGGATATTATATAGGCCATGACGACGGGGACCTCTGCTTTGAAAAATTGTGACAGGATCTTACATGCGTGCACCAGGAGGGCACCTGGGGGGGTCTTGTTTGAGTATAACAGCCAAAAAAAAGGCACCTCCCACAGTGCAGCTCCCTCCCAGCACTGCATTTGAGGTCCGGCCTGATGTGTTAGGCAGGCTGGCTCGGCGTGGACTGCACTTGATGCAGTGTAGTGAGAGACAGACCTCTTACACTGGAGAAGGTCCAACACGATTTTATTTAACGTCTTAACTAATATACATGCTCAGCTGTGGGTTGAAACTATACTGACCTGACTGGAGACCTATGTACTAGCCTGACCAGACTTACTAGCTACCGCATGGTGTTTGCACTGGCTATGCTCACGGACTCTGACTGTCTCAGTGGCTGGGTCCAGAGAGAGCAGGAAACCTAGTGCCCTCTGGCTTTATAGTGGTAGTGGCCTGTCTGGTGATTGGCTGCTGTGTTCTGTGTGCTCACTGGTCATCCTGTGTGTCAATCACTGCCTGTCTGCACTCCATTATATACATGGATGTATATTATGACACGGCCTAGAGCTGAAGGCCCGAACTTTCCTGGAGGGGGGAGAAATTACCCATTGAGTTACGGTTAACAGAAGTTGCAAAGGCATTGGAGGAGGATCGGTGTGACACCCGTTTTAGCTCTCCCACGTCCTCGGAGTGCCAGTCCGACAGTTAAATACTTTCCCACTCACCAACACTGCGACTGGAGGCAACGTGGCACAGAAAGTGGCCACTCAGCCCATCGGGTCCAGGCTAGCTCTCTGTGGAACAATCCATTCAGTCCCATTCCCCTGCTTTGCCCCCCCCCCTGTGAATTAACTTCCCGCAATTGCCCATCCAATTTCTTTGCGAAATCATTCATCGTCTGCTCTTCCACCTCCCCCATTATCAGAGGGTTCCAGATTATGACCAGTCGCATTCTTCCTCACATCCTCCCCCCGCCCCCCCCCCCCACCCCCCCAACCTCCCCATCTCTTGCCCAATGCCTTAAATCTGCGAGGGAAATAATAGCCCCTCGTTAAGTCACAGCTGGAGCACTGTGTGCAGTTCTGGTCGCCACAACGTAGGAAGGACCTGATTGCGCTGGAGAGGGTCCAGAGGAGATTCACCAGGATGTTGCCTGGTCTGGGGCGTCTCAGCTATGAGGAGAGGCTGGTTAGGCCGGGATTGTTTTCCTAGGAGCAGAGAAGGCCGAGGGAGAAACCTGATTGAGGTGCATAAAATCCTGAGGGACATAGGGTCGATAAGAAGAATCTTTTCCCCTTAGTAGAGGGGCCAATAACCAAGGGACATAGGTTTAAGGTAAGGGGGCAGGAGGTTTCAAGGGGATGTGAGGAAAAAACCTTTTCACCCAGAGGATGATGGGAATCTGGAACTCGCTGCCTGAACAGGTGGTGGAGGCGGGAACCCTCACAACATTGAAGAAGCATTTAGACGAGCACTTGATGTGCCGTAGTGTACAAGGCTACCGACCAAGTGTGGGAAAATAGATAGGTGCTTGATGGGCTGAAGGGCCTCTTTCTGTGCTGCATGACTCCTTGCCTTACCCTTGGAACCCAAACAACTCAATTCCATTTGAGCTGATATTTCTGACTGAATTGTTGTGGTTAAATATTCTCTCGCAGTTCAATGCCATCAGCTACTTAGAATCATAGAATCACTACAGTGCAACAGGAGGCCATTCGGCCCATAGAATCTGCACCGACCCTCTGACAGAGCACCCTACCTAGGCCCACGCCCCCACCCCATTCCCATAACCCAGGAACCCCCTGCCTAACATTTTGGACATTAAGGGGCAATTTTATCACGGCCAATCCACCTGACCTGCACATGTTTGGACTGTGGGAGGAAACCGGAGCACCCGGAGGAAACCCATGCAGGCAGGGGGAGAAGGTGCAGACTCCGCACAGACAGCGACCCAAGGCCGGAATTGAACCCGGGGATCTGGCGCTGTGAGGCAACAGTGCTAACCACCGTGCCACCGTGATGCCCAATAGATAGCGAGATGCAGCACGGTCAGGAGTTGAACAGGAAATCCAGGCCTCTGTATTCTATCCTATCCCATTATTTTGGGCGTCACCGTTCCGATAACACTTTCGGCAACTGAACCATTTAACGGTGTTTGCGAGTAAAGGGATTGCCAGCCCTGTCATTCCGAGCTCTCCGCACAGCTGGCAGTACTGTGCGTAATCCCTTCCCTCCTGTAGCACTGCCTTGAGAGATTCCTGTTTTTTATTGTTAAGAGACCGAATAATTTTCTTTGTAAATGGGCTGTGCAAAATGCCTGGAGGTAAGTGATTATTTCATGGTGGGCTCTGAGGATAAACTGTCTGAATAAAACTGAAAATATAGACACGAGCCCTCCAGGTATCAAAAAGCCAATTAAAGTGGATAAAAATATTGGCCGGGATTCTCCGGTATTCGGCGGGCGGGCCGTACCGGCGCCAAAGAGCAGCGTGAACCACTCCGGCGTCGGGCCGCCCGGAAAGTGCGGAATCCTCCGGACCTTCGGGGGTTAGGCTGGCGCTGGGGTGATTGGCGTCGCGCCAACCGGCTTCCGCCGGCTGGCTGGAGTTGGCGCATGAGCAGGAGCGCCAGGGTGTTCCCAGAACCACTGCTGTGATTCCTGCGCATGCGCAGCGGGGTTTCTTCTCCGCGCCGGCCATGGCGGAGCTTCACACAGGGCGCCGCGGAGGGAAGAGTGCCCCCACGGCACAGGCCCGCCCGCAGATTGGTGGGCCCCGATCGCGGGCCAGGCCACCGTGACCCCTCCCCCCCCCGGGGCCGGATCTCCCCCTCGAGAATTCCTCAGGCTGCCCTCAGAGCCAGGCCCCGCCGGTATAGACCTCGTGTAATTCACGCCGGCGGGACTGGCCACTAACGAGCAGCCGCTCGGCCCATCGGGGACCGGAGAATCGCCGGGGGGGGCGCTACCAACGGCCGGCAAAAAAACGGCGGCCGCCAAAAAAACGGTGCCGGAGAATTTGGCAGCCGGCGTCAGAGCGGCGGGGCGGGATTCACGCCGCTCCCCCAGCCATTCTCCAACCCAGCGGGGTGTCGGAGAATCCCGCCCATTATGTACAGGTCATTGATGTCTTCACCGTCTATTCCATATTGTCCTCAAAGGTGCAATTTTTAACTACTTCTCTGTGTTTTGTGCCCCACCTTCTCTCGCCCAGCAGTCCCGGGGGGGGGGGGGGGGGGGGGGGGGGGGGGGGGGGTGATGCCAGGTCGTACCCACAAAAACGCCCAGTGGGCAAACTCCATGGTGGTCACTTCAAGTGGTGAAGGCGGACCGCGTTTCGGAAACCACCTCGTGGGATTAGCAGCAACGTGTTCAGTCTTCATCGTGACCCCCCCTTGAACTTCCATCAGCAAAGAACAAAGAACAATCCAGCAATGGAACAGGCCCTTCGGCCCTCCAAGCCTGTACCGCTCATAATACCAACCTTTGCCAACACCCTCAGCACTTCCTTGTGATGATACACAGGTGAAGGGCATTATTAAATTAAATACTTTAAGCATGTATGAAAGGGATATTTTGATGTTTTGTCACTGCCTCATCAGGACCAGTCACCCATTCCCATTTTTGATGAATTGATTTTTGTTTTCTCGATGGAGGATAAATAGGGGCCACGGGGTTGGGGTGGGCGGTGCGGCAGGGAGAGTTCGGAGGTTCAACAAACTCAAAAAATTCCCTCAGCACTGTGTCTTGGTTTTGACTGTCATAATATGCCCCCATGCACATCACGAGGTAAAGACAGGCAGTACAGCCAATCAACAAACAGGACAGAACACAACCGATCACCAGACAGAACACGAGAGGGAGGTTTCCAACTATAAAACACACGAGGCATCATCACTCTGCCTCTTTCCACTGGTGATAACTGTAGTGACAGTCAGGGTGTATATATCAGTTAGCACCTTCTACACGTGGCTCAGAGCTAGTCTGGTCTAGTTAGTTACAGTTAGTACACTTAGAGTAGTAGTGTCAAACCCACAGCCAGCTGTGTGCACAGTTACAGAAGTTCAATAAATCGTATTGAACCGACGTCGACGTTTGGCGTCTGCTTTCCAGTACAACTGCATCCAGTTGCAGTCCGTGTTACCCCAGGGTGAATAACACGACAATGACTTTGTCAACCAGCTTGAATGATATCGCATTGCTGTTGTTCCAAATGGCCATTTTCGAAGGGCCATGGGGGGGGGGGGGAAGGGGAGGCGGCACCTCCACGATAGCGCAACGGGTTGGAGGGGAGGAACGGTGAAGTGCCCGCAAATCGCAAATGCTCTGTGTCGACAGAGTGCCAGAGACGTCACTGCATGGACAGCAGGTATCGACGCACCGGACACTGCCATTGGTTTGTTTCTCATCGGAACAGGAGGAGGCCATGGAGCCCCTCGAGCCTGTCTCTCCATTCAATGATATAATGGATGATCTGGCACCTAACTCCATAACGCAGACCAAGGCAGGCCAGCAGCACGGTTCGATTCCCGTTCCAGCCTCCCCGGACAGGCGCCGGAATGTGGCGACTAGGGGCTTTTCACAGTAACTTCATTGAAGCCTACTCGTGACAATAAGCGATTTTCATTTTCATGTGCAGGCTAGGTGGATTGGCCACGCTAAATTGCCCCTGAATTGTAAAAAAAAATGAATTGGGTACTCTAAATTTCTAAAAACAAAACGGTGCTGGGGAACTGCGAAGTGAGAAATTGCGGGACGCATGGCTCCAAGAGGCGAGTCAGAAACAGCCAATCGAGTGGCTCCGAGGGTTCGACCCTGCGATCAGTCTCCGGGCGAAAATCAAGCTAAAAGCCCTCAGTGCGGCGGCACCATTGGCTGTGAGAATGGGAGATGCCATGCTAGAAACACATTGGGCCTAGTCGGATTGGATCCAATCAGCCTGTACTCAACCTGGGCTGACTAACGAGGGGATGAATGGCATGGTTTGACCTTCCCGCAGTTCAAATTTTTGGGAATAGAGCTGTTGGATTTGCGGGGAAATTGTGTAATTTGGGCTACTCAGTCTTTCAGCCGATGGGTCCCCGTGTTCGTCAAAGAGGCCTCGGCCAGTGCCCTGGAGACATGAGTTCAAATCCCACCCCGGGAGAGTTGAATGAAGCTCATTAGTAAATATGATGTAAAATATTCTGCCCTCAGTGGTCATGAGAGCCACCTTGTTTATCGGGATCCTTCGGTGTGGGGTGGGGGGCGGGGCGGGGGGGGGGGGGGGGGGGCGAAATCTGCCCTCCTTCCCCAGTCTGCCCTACACGTGACTCCAAACCTACTGCCCTCTGAAATGGCCGAACAAGCTCCCGCTGTCGAGGAAACAAACGCACCCGTGGGCGTGTCTACGCCGAGAGGGCTGCAACGGTTCATAAGACCATAAGACATAGGAGTGGAAGTAAGGCCATTCGGCCCATCGAGTCCACTCCGCCATTCAATCATGGCTGATGGGCATTTCAACTCCACCTACCAGCATTCTCCCCGTAGCCCTTAATTCCTCGCGACATCAAGAATTTATCTATCTCTGCCTTGAAGCCATTTAGCGTCCCGGCCTCCACTGCACTCTGCGGCAATGAATTCCACAGGCCCACCACTCTCTGGCTGAAGAAATGTCTCCGCATTTCTGTTTTGAATTTACCCCCTCTAATTCTAAGGCTGTGCCCACGGGTCCTCGACTCCTCGCCTAACGGAAACAGTTTCTTTGCGTCCATCCTTTCTAAGCCATGTATTATCTTGTAAGTTTCTATTAGATCTCCCCTTAACCTTCTGAACTCCAATGAATACAATCCCAGGAACGCCAGCCGTTCCTCATATGCTAGACCCGCCATTCCAGGGATCATCCGTGTGAATCTCCGCTGGACACGCTCCAGTGCCAGTATGTCCTTCCTGAGATGTGGGGCCCAAAACTGGACACAGTACTCCAAATGGGGCCTAACCAGAGCCTTATAAAGGCTCAGTAGCACATCGCTGCTTTTATATTCCAACCCTCTTGAGATAAATGACAACATTGCATTCGCTTTCTTAATCACAGATTCAACCTGCATGTTTACCTTTAGGTTCAAGAAGGCAGCTCACCACCACCTTCTGGAGGGTCAAAAAGGTCAACAAATGGCGGCCTAGCCAGCGACGCCCACATCTTCGGGTCCGTTGTTTGCCAAAAAAGCAATAAGGTGGAGTCAATGCAGTGATGGGAAGGAGGAGGCGGTCTTTTTGGAAAAACCTTCCTTTAAAAGTCGAATAATTGAAACGCAAGCTCATTTTTACCATCAATGTCTGTTTTGTGTCATCCAGCTTTGCAGTTGGTTTGGGCCATCTGGACTCAAGCCAAGATTCCACCCCCTTCCCCTCCCTATCCTTGCCCCTGCTTTTCCCCTCCCCTACCCAACAGCCTTCGGCTCCATGTTGCCTCCGCTCTACTCCACACACCTGTCCTTGCCCCTTTTCTGCCCGAATCTTTGCCCTCCCCTTGCCCTTGGCCTACCGCTGCCCCCTTGCTCTACCCTGGCAGTTATCGTGCTCTCCACCTGCCCTGTCTGGCCACCTCCACCAGCCCAGACTCTGCCCTAGCTCACCCCTGCCCTGCCCATGCTTCACCCTGGTCCCCCCCACCCGCTGTCCTGCGCCTTCCGTACCTTGCCCAGGTTTCGGCCTGGCAGAAGATGGGGCTGGTTTAGCTCACAAGGCTAAATCGCTGGCTTTTAAAGCAGACCAAGCAGGCCAGCAGCACAGTTCGATTCCCGTACCAGCCTCCCCGGACAGGCGCCGGAATGTGGCGACTAGGGGCTTTTCACAGTAACTTCATTGAAGCCTACTCGTGACAATAAGCGATTTTCATTTTCATTTCAGATGGCCGTTGACTTTTCAGACAGAAACATCTCTGAGCTCGGGGCAGAGATTGTTCCTGGGAAATCAGTCCAGCTGACGCCTGCAAGCATTCAGAAAGAAGACCATAAGAAACAGGAACGGGAGGAGACCATTTGGCCCCTTTGAACCTGCTTTCCCCACCCATTTAATCATAATCATATAATTTACAGTGCAGAAGGAGGCCATTCGGCCCATCGAGTCTGTACCGGCTCCTGGAAACCCTAACCAAGGTTAACACCTCCACCCTATCCCCATAACCCGGTAACCCCACCCAACACTAAGGGAAATTTTGGACTCTAAGGGCAATTTTGGACTCGAAAGGGCAATTTATCATGTCCGATCCACCTAACTTGCACATCTTTGGGCTGTGGGAGGAAACCGGAGCACCCGGAGGAAACCCACGCAGACACGGGGAGGACGTGCAGACTCCGCACAGACAGTGACCCAGCCGGGAATCGAACATGGGACCCTGGAGCTGTGAAGCGTTTGTGCTATCCACAATGCTACCGTGCTGCCCAAAGATTAACTGAGTCCACTTTCCTCTCAGTAACCCCACCTATCAGAAACCTATCGAAATCAGCCTCCAAAACGTTCGTAAGGGTCTCGCAATGTCAACTTTGCCTACGCGAAGTAGGATAAACCCCCCCCCCTCCATCACCGCCGCCATTGCTGTACACCTGTGACAACGGCGCAAAGGTAAAACCTCGGCACGGTTTAATCAGCTCCCTTTGTTCTCCGGCTGTTCCCCTCTCCCGCCTTGCCAGACGGGCAAGTTTCCTTCTGAGAACAATGATCAATCTCTCATTCCCCCGGCTGTCTCCTTTAAGTTAGGCCGGCTGGGCACTGCGAGGCTCTCGCTTCCATCATGAGGAGGAAGGGAAAGGTTCAGATTTGTCCTGAGCTGTAAATCTCCTTGACTGATATTTGCATATAGTCATTTGGATTCAAGGCTGACTAATTGAGCCATCCATCTACGCGGTAGCAGCAACACACAAACAAGCCTCTCTCCGCCTGCTAAATATTAAATATATGTTAATGAGTGTTAGGAGCAGGGCAGCGGTGCATGTAAATGATACCCACTTAGTCTGAATCAATCTTAACATTGCCTTCCCTTCATGAGAAAACAGTGATGGATTCTATTTGTAACTGGGAGATATACGCGGAGCGTCTTGGCTCATCACTCATACCCGTGGCTGCGACAAAGCCTTCAGAGACCCAGACTATTCTTCTTCGATAATATATGCTTCTCATCCTGGCTTGACGTGCCCATTAACGTCGGGATGCGAGGCCCCCAGTCCCGGGCACGAAAACTCCCCCCCCCCCCCCCCCACAGGACGTCCTTTCTCCTCCTCTCCCACTCGTCGGTGTCAGGCTTTTGCCACCTTCCCGATGTCAGGCCTCCAACCCCCCCCCCCCCCCCCCACTCCGCTGCGGTGCCGGCATTGGCAAATCCTCCCAGAGCCCAACCCTTATAAGAGGACGGAAACCAAATTGTTTCATTGTACTGCTTTTACTGCGCCACTCGTCGCTGGCTATAAGGTTAAGCATGAAAAGATCCACTGTAACGCACAATGCTCATTCACCCCACTTATATCTTCACAGATGATCGCAGGTTTTTTAACGACAGCACAAGCTGCAGAATATGGGCGGGATTCTCCCCCCCCCCCCCCTCCCCACCTCCCCGCAGCACTACGCTGTTCGCTGGCGGCGGGATTCGCTCTTCCCGCCACTTGTCGATGGCATTTTCCAGGCCTGACTCCGTGGAAACTGCGGCGCAGTCGGAGATGCCCCTCCCCACGATGGAGCCGACCGGGTCGGGAGCGCCGGATGCTGGCTCCTCTGAAAATCGCACAGCCCCGGGAAAGGGGTGGGGAATCCCGGAAGGGAGACCCCGGGCAACCCGACCCGGCGCAAATCCAGACCGCAAGGTTGCGGGTTTAATTTCAGCTCCAGGGCCTGAGCGTAGACGTCAAGGTCAACACCCCAGTGCATTACTGAAGGAGTGCTGCACTGTCAAAAGTGCCGTCATTTGCAGGAGACAATAAACCCAGCAGCCTGTTTGGCTGGAGGTAAAATATCCCATGGTGCACTTCAGAAGGGGAGCTCGCTCCCTGCCAGGTTCCAAGCCCCCATTCAACATCACACACAAATAGATTAACTATCGGGGCAAAAGCAGGTGCAGACTCGATGGGCCGAATGGACTCCTTCAGCACTGTAGGGATTCTATGATTATCTGGTGATATGGACGAGCAGAGAGATCTCGGTGTCCACGTCCATAGATCCCTGAAAGTTGCCACCCAGGTTGAGAGGGTTGTTAAGAAGGCGTACGGTGTGTTAGCTTTTATTGGTAGAGGAATTGCGTTTCGGAGACATGAGGTCATGTTGCCGTTGTACAAAACTCTGGTGCGGCCGCATTTGGAGTATTGCATGCAGTTCCGGTCGCCGCATTATAGGAAGGATGTGGAAGCATTGGAAAGGGTACAGAGGAGATTTACAAGGATGTTGCCCGGTATGGAGGGAAGATCTTACGAGGAAAGGCTGAAGGACCTGAGGCTGTTTTCGTTAGAGAGAAGAAGGTTAAGAGGGGACTTAATCGAGGCATACAAGATGATCAGAGGATTAGATAGGGTGGACAGTGAGAGCCTTTTTCCTCGGATGGTGATTTCCAGCACGAGGGGACATGGCTTTAAATTGAGGGGAGATAGATATACGACAGATGTCAGAGGTAGGTTCTTTACTCAGAGAGTAGTAAGGGCGTGGAATGCCCTGCCTGCAACAGTAGTGGACTCGCCAACACTAAACGCATTCAAATGGTCATTGGATAGACATATGGACGATAAGGGAATAGTGTAGATGGGCTTTAGAGGGGTTTCACAGGTCGGCGCAACATCGAGGGCCGAATGGCCTGTACTGCGCTGTAATGTTCTATACAGTATTCTATGGTGTATCAGACTGCTGTTTGTGGGATCTTGCTTTGCTCCAATCTGCACTTGGGTCTCCTACATTCCACCAGCTTCAAACGTAATTCATTGGCTTTGATGCACTTCGAGATGCCTGGCGGTCGGGGAAGGTGCTACGCAAATGCAAGTCTTTCTTTTCTCGTTACAATCTGAAAGCCCTCAATCTGGGCGTCCCTCCTGACCTGAGGAAGGAGCCTCAGATTCACGAGGAGGCCATTGAGACTTGTCGGGGTAAATTGTGATGCCGAATTGGACAAACTTGGTTTCTATTGCACTGAGTGGAGAAAATTGGGAGGTGGTTTGATTGGGGTACTTTTTTATTAGTTCTTTCATGGAATAAATTTATTGCCCATTCCTCAGTCGCAGTGTACTGAGATGCCTGTTGAACCACTCCAGTCCCTGTGGCGTTGGTACTTACCAATGCGATTGGGAAGGCCGCTCCAGGATTTTGACCCAGCCACAGTGAAGGAGTGATTATACGGTACTCACGGGTGCTACTGTGCGTCAATGATGGAGGGAGTGACTGTCGAACGTGGTGGACGGGGTGCCAATCAAGCGAGGCTGCTTTGTCCTGGATGGTGTCGAGCTTCTTGAGTGTTGTTGGAGCTGCGCTCATCCAGGCAAGTGGAGAGTATTCCATCACACTCCTGACTTGTGCCTCGTCGATGGTGGACAGGCTTTGGGGGGGCGTCAAGAGATGAGTTATTCTCCATAGGATTCCCAAACTCTGATGTGCACTTGTAGCCACAGTATTGAAATGGCTGGCTCAGTTCAGCCCCTGGTCAATGGTAAACCCCGGGATGTTGATAGTGTGGGTTCGTAGTCAGCGATGGTAAAGCCATTGACAGTCAAGGGAGGTCCTTTACCTCTGCTGAGACCAGAAGATCCCTCCAGCGGGAAGGGCCAGAGATTTTCAGGGTCAACGTACTGGTCCAGAGGAACGCGACAGCATTTGCCTGCACATCTCGCACTCTATGCTCTGAAAGAGAAAGGAGAGCGAGAATTGAAAGGACTTGAGACGAGGGCGTTCCCTCGAAAGGAGAGCTAAGCAGTGTTACCTTTTTTACCTACTATGGCAGTCGGTGAGGTTGCCCTACTTTCTTTGGATATCAATGCTCAGAGTCGCCAGGTATCAAATGATACCACCACAAGGTTCAATCGATCAAAGAGCCAAACACCAGTTAGTTTGTTCAAGTTCAAAGGTACTTTATTTACACACAATTAATCATGCAACATAAACACTACTAGTTAAACTACACCTATCGACTATGACAACCTGTACTTAACTTCAGGCACCCGGCTTAGGTCAGAGGAACCGTGGCCGTTGTTCGATTCTGGGTCTATCGGGTCTGTAGAAGTAACTGCTGCTCAGGTAGGCTCATCCGTCTGGTAGCGAGCGTTGAACTTGAACTTGCTTCTGGTGGTGCTGCAATTGGAAGTAGACGTTGCCGGAGCGCCACGTCAAAGAGAGGCCGAATGCATGGTGGTCACTCTCTTTATCCTTGGGTTTTGGCGCTCTTTTGGGCGGTCCTTCAGTTTGGACCCCACTAATTGGGTAATTCCTGATCACTGTGTTCAATTTGAACCAATAAAGGGGCGGGTGCCTTGATGGCTGGGCGTGTCCTAAGCGGTCATTGATCCTGTTGTTGATGCTTCCTGAGTACAGAGAGTGACGCCGAAATGTCTGTGATTGTATTGGTCCCTCAAGTATCAGTCTTTTGTCTTACGGAGATGGGCCATCAAAATGCTAATCGGTTGGGGGTTTCGATTCTTCACTCACAAATACACATTCAGCTCTGAGCCTGCCTGGACCTTGCATTGTCCATTTTTCCCATTATGCTTTGCCACCGTCCATGTTCCTTATTGTAAGTGGCCATCCCAGATGGCGACAGTAGCCAGGCTGCCGCCATGACGGTCGTACCGAAGTCCGAGGGTAGCATCAGCTAACCGTAAAACAGATACTGGAATGGAATCCACTTTACCAAATGTGGAGGATATGTTCACAATGTCAGGCGGACAGACTGTTTCAAAGGCCTCCCAGGTGCGATGAACCAGATCTTGTGAGGAGTTCTGGGAGTCTGCTAAATTTAGATGACACACTTATTTCAACACCAAACAGGGAGATGAAATGAAAATGAAAACCGCTTATTGTCACAAGTAGGCTTCAATGAAGTTACTGTGAAAAGCCCCTAGTCGCCACATTCCGGCGCCTGTCCGGGGAGGCTGGTACGGGAATCGAACCGTGCTGCTGGCCTGCTTGGTCTGCTTTAAAAGCCAGTGATTTAGCCCAGTGAGCTAAACCAGATCCACCACGACAGACTGAAAGAGGAATCTCCAACCTTTGGGACAACATGGAGGCTGGGCTAACTCTAAGTAGGCCTGGGCAGTAGATTTTATATTAACTTGACCATTTTAACGTTATATTCACTGCAGAAAACGAACAAGGTCAAGGCGCCATTTTGGGCTAAAGAAGCCATTTTGTATTATGTCCTCCACAATCATTCACAAGTATTAATTTAGAAATCCCGTGCCAATAGTAACCAGCCAAAAGCAGATGGTTAAGTAAGTACTGAGCCTCAATGTATAATTGAAGAATGAATAATTAATCAAGGCGGGGCAATATTCTAATGTTTGAAGTTTAAGGTATTAATTTGCCGCTGTAAGCACCGCTGGGAGCAGGCGCCGGGACCCTCTGCGGCCAGTCCGCCCCTCTACCGCTGCTAGCGAGGACGGAGAATTCAGCGCTCGGCCAGATCTCCCATTCACCGCAGCGGAAGCGGAAAATCCCGTTGCCGTGAATGGAGGGACAATCCCGTCCAGGCAGCCTCCAGACACTTGCGGGCGTCATGGCACTCACCTGTCCTTGGCTGCCAGGGCCAGGCACCTGGATGGGAGAATGAATTAAGACATGTACAAATTCACAGGTAAAGGAAAGATCATGGGAGGGATTCCCCGTTCCCCGCAGCAACCGGCCAATGAGGTTTCCCATTGTGGCCACCCCACGCCGTGGAGTAAATCTGCTGCCGGGAACCTGCTGCAGGCAAAGCGGAGGACCCCGCCATCGGAGAATTCCACTGCACGAGTTGACCCTTTGTCCTGCTCCGGGGAACAATGTCACAGAATCTCAGAATTGTTCCGACGCAGAAGGAGGCCATTCGGCCCATCGTGTCAGCCCCGGTTCTCCAAACGAGCATCGTGATTTAGTTCCATTCCCCTTGCCTCTCCCCCGCACCCCCTGCACATTGTTTGTTCAAACAATCATCTGACGCCCTCTGGAAAGCCTCGATTGAAGCTGCCTCCTCCACACTTCCAGGCCGCGCATTCCAGACCCCGACCACTCGCTGGGTGAAAACGTTTTCTCTCACATCGCATTTGCTTCTTTTGTAAATCACTGTAAATCTGTGCCCCTCCCGTCCCCCATCCTTTCCCGAGCGGGAACGGTTTCTCCCCGTCTACTCTCTCCAGCCCCCCCTCATGATATTGAACATCTCGATCAAATCTCCTCTCGGCCTTCCTCTCTCCCAGTAGAACAGTCCCAACCTCTCCAATCTCTCCTCATCACCAAAAAATGATGTACGTAAAGGAATAAAATGTACGTAAATGTACGTAAAGGAATAAAATTAGCCCAATAACAAAAATGATGGATCATAACAGACTTGATTCGAGATGAGGTATTAGCAATTCCCGCATTAAAACAGCCATCTTGTTGCTTGCAAGCTCGACTATAGTACTGAGTGCACCACAGAGATACCGAGTGCTCCCTGACACAATTTCAGGGACATCGCTGTCAGTGGGGGATCCCTGAGGTAGACTCAAACTTTTTTATCATCTTTTCATGGGCTGTCGGCAACGCTTCCTGGGCTCAGCATTTGTTACCTATCCCGAATCGCCCTTGAGTTGTGTGGCTTGCTCGGCCATCTCAGAGGGCAGTTAAGAGCCAATCACAATGCTGTGGGTCTGGAGACACGTATAAGCCAAACCGGGTAAGAATCCATAGACCCCCCCAGTGCAGAAGGAGGCCTTTCATCTCATTGAATCTGCACCGACCCTCCAAAAGAGAGCCCCACCAGGGCCGACTCTCCCACCCTCATCCCTGTAGCCCCACCGAACCTGCATATCCCTGCACACTAACGGACAATTTATCACGGCCAATCCAACTAACCCGCACATCTTTCGGGACTGTGGGAGGAAACCGGAGAACCCAGCGGAAACCCACGAACACACGGGGAGAACATGCAGACTCCGCACAGTCACCCGAGGGTGGAATCGAACCCGGGTCCCTGGCGCTGTGAGGCAGCAGAAATGGAATACCCTTGTGCGCAGGCCCGTATCTGCAGCAAAACCTGTGAGCTTCCCAACGGTTCACTGCTGGCCCCCTGCAGGGCTATGAAATATGTGGGGCGAGATTCTCCCCCCCGGGCGGGGCTAGGAGCGCAGCCCCACGCGTCACGGCGGCGCGGCCTTGACGACGGTCGTCAAGGCCGCACGTCAAGCGTCACACCGGCTGACGCGGCCAATGACACCAGCCGCGCATGCGCAGGTTGGACATCGCCAACCCGCGCATGCGCAGTTGCCGTCTTTTCTCTCAGCCGCCCGGCAAGATGTGGCGGCTTGATCTCGCTGGGCGGCGGAGGGAAAAGAGTGCGTCCGTTACAGACGGACGGCCCGCGATCGGTGGGCATCGATCGCGGGCCTATGTCCCCCGTGCCAATCGGGCCCCCAGATGCCCCAAACGGGCACCTGGTGCCCGTTTCACGACGGCAGCGAGCAGGTGTGTTTGCTGCCGTGTTGAAACGGGCGTGAAGGCCCGGCCGCTCGGCCCACCGGCCTTGGAGAATCGCCGCTCGCCGTAAAAAACGGCGAGCGGCGATTCGTGGGGGGGGGGGGGGGGGTAGAATGGCGGGAGGGCGTGAAAAATGTCGGGAGGCCCTCCCGCTATTCTCCCACCCGGCGTGGGGGGCGGAGAATCGTGCTTGTGTCCCTTTCACGCCAGATTTTCTGTCGTGAAAGGCCACAATTTTTACGACGGCATGGGGACATCGTCCCAAAAATCTAGCCCAGGGTGCTTCAAAGATTTCTGACATTTTCTTCGGCTCTTTGTGTGAACTGCCTTTGTCGATAAAATGACCTCGGTAATTTATGGCTGATTTGAAAAAGTCACACTTTTCCTTCTTAACTCTCAGGTTGTAGCACTGTAACTGCTTCAGGGTAGCTTCCAAATTCTCCACGTGTTCCAGTTCACTCGAATGCGGTGATGAGTGTGTCATCTAATTAACATTGCAGTCCATTCAACCCACTTAGAGTTTGATCCATGGATCTTTGAAAAAGAGGAGACGCAGATGTTAACCCAAAAGGAAGCCTTCTGAAAGGGATCTTTGAGCGTCATGGTGGTGAGTAGTGGCCGTGATTCGACAGTCACATTCATCTGCAGGTATGCCAATGAAATATCAATTTGACTGAATTTCTGTCCTCCAGAATGTCCAGCAAACACGTATTCAATCAACGGCAGTGGATATTGATTTACCCACAAAACTGGGTTAATAGCAGTTTTAAGATCTCCATAAATTCTCACTGAACCATCCCGCTTTAGTACCGGAACGACAGATGTCGCCCAATCACTTGTAACAACAGGTTCAATGACTCCTGTCTTTAATCTGTCTAGTTCTTCTTCAACTCTAGGTTTGATGGCATATGATATGGTTCTAGCTTTGAAACATTTGGGTGTGCTGTCTGGTTTTAATTTTTAGGCGCGCTTCAACTCCACTCATCGAGCCAAGCGGATCTTCGAACACTTTCTCGTCTTTCATCAGAGTAAGAAATTTCATCTGAATTGTTTCACCGTGTAACCCACAAACCAGCCACTCTCGCAGAGTATCGTCAAGTGTTGCACCGAATTCGTAATATCTGGCTAATCTTCTGACAGACGTGACAAACTGTAAAATGGTTGCATCTTCTTCTTGGCTCCGGTGGTGGAATCGGAAATTTCTATGCAATCAATAACGGTTTAAGAAAGAAATGTTTCCCTGAAATTATTATTAATTCACTGTAGCATCGTGGATAGCACAATCGCTTCACAGCTCCAGGGTCCCAGGTTCGATTCCCGGCTGGGTCACTGTCTGTGCGGAGTCTGCACATCCTCCCCGTGTGTGCGTGGGTTTCCTCCGGGTGCTCCGGTTTCCTCCCACAGTCCAAAGATGTGCAGGTTAGGTAGATTGGACATGATAAATTGCCCTTAGTGTCCAAAATTGCCCTTAGTGTTGGGTGGGGTTACTGGGTTATGGGGATAGGGTGGAGGTGTTAACCTTGGGTAGGGTGCTCTTTCCAAGCGCCGGTGCAGACACGATGGGCCGAATGGCCTCCTTCTGCACTGTAAATTCTCTGAAGGACCTGTCATTTGCTTTGCTGGGTGAGCATAGATTCTGGTGCAGCAAAAACGATTTAAGTCTGAGTAAGGTGAGAATTTTGTAATGAGTAACTCGGAAATCTTCCTGTTTTTTTGCCTGAGCGTTCCGACTCTTCGTCCCAGTACTGGCCCGAGCAGAGTCGGCAGCCCATGTAGCTTCGCCACGTGCACGGTCGCTGCAGCCCAGACCCACTCACTTCAACGCAAGTAAGTCATTCCTGTTCCCTCTGACAGTCTTCTTACATAGAACATAGAACATGGAACATAGAACATTACAGCGCAGTACAGGCCCTTTGGCCCGCGATGTTGCACTGACCTGTGAAACCCCTCTAAAGCCCATCTTCACTATTCCCTTATCGTCCATATGCCTATCCAATGACCATTTAAATGCCCTTAGTGTTGGCGAGTCCACTACTGTTGCAGGCAGGACATTCCACGCCCTCACTACTCTCTGAGTAAAGAACCTACCTCTGACATCTGTCCTATATCTATCTCCCCTCAATTTAAAGCTATGTCCCCTCGTGCTAGACATCACCACCCGAGGAAAAAGGCTCTCACTGTCCACCCTATCTAATCCTCTGATCATCTTGTATGCCTCAATTAAGTCACCTCTTAACCTTCTTCTCTCTAACGAAAACAGCCTCAAGTCCTTCAGCCTTTCCTCATAAGATTTTCCCTCCATACCAGGCAACATTCTTGTAAATCTCCTCTGTACCCTTTCCAATGCTTCCACATCCTTCCTATAATGCGGCGACCAGAACTGCACACAATACTCCAAATGCAGCCGCACCAGAGTTTAGTACAGCTGCAACATGACCTCATGTCTCCGAAACGCAATTCCTCTACCAATAAAAGCTAACACACCATGCGCCTTCTTAACAACCCTATCAACCTGGGTGGCAACTTTCAGGGATCTATGGACATGGACACCGAGATCTCTCTGCTCATCCACACTACCAAGAATCTTACCATTAGCCCAGTACTCTGCCTTCCTGTTATTCCTTCCAAAATGAATCACCTCACACTTTTCTGCATTAAACTCCATTTGCCACCTGTCAGCCCAGCGCTGCAGCTTATCTATGTCCCTCTGTAACTTGTAACGTCCTTCTGCACTGTCCACAACTCCATCGACTTTAGTGTCATCTGCAAATTTACTCACCCATCCTTCTACCCCCTCCTCCAGGTCATTTATAAAAATGACAAACAGCAGTGGCCCCAAAACATATCCTTGTGGTACACCACTAGTAACTGGACTCCAGTCTGAACATTTCCCATCAACCACCACCCTTTGTCGTCTTCCAGCTAGCCAATTTCTGATCCAAACTGCTAAATCACCCTGAATCCGATGCCTCCATATTTTCTGCAATAGCCTACCGTGGTGAACCTTATCAAACGCTTTACTGAAATCCATTTACACCACATCAACTGCCCTCATCCACCTGTTTGGTCACCTTCTCAAAGAACTCAATCAGGTTTGTGAGGCACGACCTACCCTTCACAAAACCATGTTGACTATCTCTAATCAAATTATTCAAATTACTCACAGTTGCTGTTGAAAACTGTTGTTAAACTTTGCATCGGTGGCAGTGCTTCGCCCAGCGTCTGGGCGTGCGTGAGTCCGGTCCCAAGATCTATCGATGCCCCCAATGCTGTCCCACAGTTAGTCAACGAAAACTTCCTTGCCAGCAATTTTTCTGCCTCAGTCCTCGTCGCCAATTTCTCTGGCCCAAATCGTCGTCGCCAGATTCACTCCCGTTGGGCGGGATTCTCTGAGCCTGGGGCCGGGCCGGAGAATCCCCGCGACTGGCGCGAATTGTGCCACGCCGCCCGGACGCCGGCACGCGATTCTCCGCTGGTGCCATTGGCGCCAGAGTAGTTGGCGAGGCGCTGGTCGGGGGCCGCTTTATACGGCCGGCCCGCTGATTCTCGGCCCGGGATGGGTCGTGAAAACGGCTAGACCCGCTGACGCCGTCCACACCTGCTCTCAGCTCGGCGTTGAAGGGCTGGGGGCGGCCTGTGGGGGGGTGGAGGGGGGGGGGGGGGGGGGGAGGCCGACCCGGGCAGGGCCTCCGATATGGCCTGGCCCGTGATTGGGGCCCACCAAACGGCGGGTTGGCCTGTCTGGCTGGGGGCCTACTTTCTTCCGCGCCGGCTCCTGTAGCCCTGCCACATGTTGAGTCAGGGCCGGCGCGTTGAAGGAAGGCGCTGCACATGCACGTGTTGGCGCCGGTGCCACTGCGCATGCGCGCATCCCGCGGCGCCCAGTTCGCGCCAGGATCAGCTGCTGGAGCGGCGTGAACCGCTCCAGAGCCGTGTGGGCCCCTTTTGCGGGTCAGAATTAGTCGTCGGGTCGGCCCGTTCACACCATCGTAAAACGCGACGGCGTTTACAACGGCGTGGACACTCTGCTGCGGGATTAGAGAATCCCGCCCGTTATATTTCCTTGCTGCTGCAAAGAGGAAAGGTATGGAGGTGCCCAGGCTCTGGATTCCTGTTTAAGACGATGAGAGGTTCATCAAGGGTGTTCCTAATATAAATTGTGACCTGGCCTAGAATCGGAACACCTGTATCTGTGCAAGGATCCTGTGGTGATATGATCTGCATACCTGTCTGCCATTGGGCCAGAACGTCGGCTTACCATTGGCCCTGGTCGGTCATGTGCCTCTCAACCGATTGGCCGAGAGGCTGAGTTAACCACGCCTCTATTAACGAGGTATAAATGGTCAGACGCCTGACGATCATCCTTTCCATTGTAGACGATCGCAGAGCTGTGTTCTAGTCTATTAAAGCCAGACTTTGGTAAATCATAGAACATAGAACAGTACAGCACAGAACAGGCCCTTCGGCCCTCAATGTTGTGCCGAGCCATGATCACCCTACTCAAACCCACGTATCCACCCTATACCCGTAACCCAACAACCCCCCCTTAACCTTACTTTTATTAGGACACTACGGGCAATTTAGCATGGCCAATCCACCTAACCCGCACATCTCTGGACTGTGGGAGGAAACCGGAGCACCCGGAGGAAACCCACGCCCACAGGGGGAGGACGTGCAGACTCCACACAGACAGTGACCCAGCCGGGAATCGAATCTGGGACCCTGGAGCTGTGAAGCATTTATGCTAACCACCATGCTACCCTGCTGCCCCTCACTCGCCTCGCGTACAATCGATGGTACACCAGATCCCAAAGCACAGTTTTGTGATCGCCATTGCTGAGGATTTACAGGTTGAGTTTATATTTTGGCAGGGATTCGAATCCATGGCCCCAGACCATTGTCCTGGGCCTCTGGGTTACTAGCCAGCAACAATACCACTACACCAGTGTGTGTTTCCCTCGCGTGAGGTTTTGAAGGTCTTTCACGTAAACCTCTTTTGAAATTTGCTATCCAGAGCTCTGAGTTGGTTAAAGTCTTGTCAAAGCCAAAGTGAATCCATTACGCTACACAGAGCAAGGTCAGACATAATAAATCTCTGTAAAAAGCACCCAAATGTGAAATGTTTCAAATCTCTGCTGCCGAGTATCTGGATCACAGGCATGGGCAAAGGTGGGTTACATCATCCCAAGGTTAAGGTTCAAGCAGTAAGAAATGTATCTCACTCACAGAATATCTCCGAGTGGAGGTCTTTTTTGGGCGCCGTGAATTACTGCAGCACATTCATGTCAAATCTGACAACCCTCCTGCATCCATTCAATAAACTCTCGAAGAAGGAGGTTCAGTGGAATTGTACTGGGAGTGCGGCAAATCAATCCAGTTATAAGAGATAAAGCTAGTATGGATACGACTCTCCATAGAGGCTCTGGTCTCTCACGTGGTGGCACGGTGACGCAGTGGTCAGCACGTCTGCCTCACCCCGCCAGGGACCCAGGATTCCTCCGGGTGCCCCGGTTTCCTCCCACCGTCCAGAGATAGACATAGACATAAAATTTTCAGTGCAGAAGGAGGCCATTCGGCCCATCAAGTCTGCACCGGCTCTTAGAAAGAGCACCCTACCCAAGCCCATAACCCCACCCTATCCCCATAACCCAGTAACCCCACCCAACACTAAAGGCAATTTTGGACACTAAGGGCAATTTAGCATGGCCAGTCCACCTAACCCGCACATCTTTGGACTGTGGGAGGAAACCAGAGCACCCGGAGGAAACCCACGCACACACGGGGAGGACGTGCAAACTCCACACAGACAGTGACCCAAGCCGGGAATCGAACCTGGGACCCTGGAGCTGTGAAGCAATTGTGCTAAACACAATGCTACCGTACTGCCCCTGCAGGTTAGGTGCATTGGCCATGTTAATTTGCCCTTTGGTGTCCAGAGATGTACAGGTTAGGTGGATTGGCCATGCTAAATGGCCCCTTAATATCCAGAGATGTGCGGGTTAGGTGGATTGACCATGCTAAATGGCCCCTTAATATCCAGAGATGTGCGGGTTAGGTGGACTGACTGTTTTAAATTGCCCCTGAGTGTCAAAATGCACAGGTTAGGTGGATTGGCTGTGCTAAATTGCCCCTTAGTATCCAGAGATGCGTGGGCCAGGTGGATTGGCTGTGCTAAATTTCCCTTTCGTGTCTAGGAATGTGCAGGTTAGTTTGCCTAGAATAAGGCAGGGTGGGCGAAGAAGTGGACCTAGGCGGTGTGCTCTTTCGGAGGGCCGTGCGGACTTGATGGGCCAAATGGCCTCCTTCTGCACTGTAGGGATTCTACGACCCTATCACGGTGAGGAGAGACCGAACGCATTTGCCTCACTCGTGGAGTGGACGAATGCTCAGGTGGAATGTGAGGCATTGTCTTTGATTCCTGGAGCAAGAGGATTCCACAAAGACTTGTGCGGTTGGCAATTTCATGTCCGGAACTCGTCATAAATCCACCCACGGCCATTCTGAATCCAAAGGGTGGGATTTTCCAGCTCTTACTCTGCGGCACATTTTCCAGTGGTGGAGGCGTTGGAGGGGAATCCCAAAAAGAAATGGTGGGAGGAGAGAAACCCGCCATCAGCGAATGGTGCGCTGCCTCCCAGTGCCAGGAAAACACGCGACTGGGAGGAAATTTCCTATTCATGGTCAAGCTCGAAAGCAATATTTTCTATAGAAAGCAGCTCCTCAGATGCTGTCACAAGTAGGACCAGGTCCTTCTTCAAATTCTGAAACTCAAATACTGGAAGGGAATAAAGTTGTAATTTCCCCTGACATTGGCGTTCCTGATCAGTGTAAGAGGAAAAGCTTTGACAAAACAGGGCAGCACGGTAGCACACGTGGCTAGCACCGTGGCTTCACAGCGCCAGGGTCCCAGGTTCGATTCCCCGCTGGGCCACTGTCTGTGCGGAGTCTGCACGTTCTCCCCCTGTCTGCGTGGGTTTCCTCCGGGTGCTCCGGTTTCCTCCCACAGTCCAACGACATGCAGGTTAGGTGGATTGGCCATGCTAAATTGCCCCTTAGTGTCCAAAAAGGTTATTGGGTTATGGTGATGGGGTGGAAGTAAGGGCTTAAGTGGGTCAGTGTAGACTTGATGGGCTGAATGGCCTCTTTCTGCACTGTATGTTCTATGTCTATGTTCTAAAACACACTTTTTCAGCAATGTTTTGGGACCAACAAAAGGTTCTTCATTTCATTTGGATGGAATTCAAACATTGTGTACTTTCTCTTTGAGGAGGAGGAGCTTAATAATATAATAGCACAGCACCCTCCTGAGGCCATTTGTGTAGTATGTATACATAGCCAAACCAAGATAAACTAGTTTCAGTTGACACCTGACTTTATATGTGGCACACTGTTTCTTTTTTGTCCTGTAACAATATAATAGTAAAGTTCTTTGTTCTTTGTAGTCTAACGGTGCATTCACTTGAAGGGTGAATACTATTAATAAGAACCTTGCAGGTGCATCACGAGCACATAGGTCTATTGGGCCTATCTGTTCCAATTAATGGCCAATTTAGGCCTTCAGCCTGCCTCCATTGCCAAAACACATTGGGCTTTTGAAGGCGGGCATGAACGAGAAGTTCATTTATTTGCACAAGTTGGTGAAAGGGAGGGATCAGGGAAGGCAGGGGTACATCCTTCAAAGGCCATTGATGAAGCAACAGAAGATCGCTCGGCTTAGGACACTAACACGAGGAACTCCTGCAGCGATGCCCGGTGATTGCGATCTTTGGCCCTGACAAGCCACGGCCATCATGCTTTGTGCCAGGTATGACTCCAACCAACGGAGCTCCATAGAACTCTTCATCTGATGAGGAATCCCAACCATGCGGGCAAAAATGGCCTGGAATGGGGCAAAGAACCTGTGTGAGTGTAACAAAGAAAAGGACTATGGAAAGTCAGGAACACACTTGCCCAAAAAGGCAATAGGTGTTGGAGGGCAATTGAAGACTTTTTATTGATTGACATTTTTATTGATGGATTTTTATTGGTTAATGTGTGTCTACGGATATGGAGGAAAGGTGGGCAAATGGGGTTGAGGAGCCACGGTCTAATTAAGTGGGAGGGAAGCCTTCATGGGGCTGAATGGTCTCCGCCTGTTCCTGCGATCAAGAAGCTACCCGATTCAACAGGTTTTCAGAGTGTGCTGCTTGGTGTCAGGGCCAAACGCCCTCGAAGGTTGAAAGAATAATTTTCTTAACAAATTGGAGAGTAATTAGGAATTGACCAATACAATCCAATCACGTCTCCCAATGGAGACAATTAGTGGGAAGCAATGGATTGGTAGTCATTAAAGCTCATTTCATTGCAAGCGAGGGCCGTATTGATCTTGTGAGACAACAGATGAATTTGGATGACAACAATTTGGCTTTGCTAAGTGACTCATTGCACTTAATTAAAACAATATCTGACTTCTCCTCTGGTCATCCCACTGACCTCAGTGACATAAATCATCCGGCCATGCCCGCCATGGGAATCATCGCATGCGGGACGGTAAATATATTTTAAAAATAAATTTAGAGTACCCAATTATTTTTTCCAATTAAGGGGCAATTTAGCGTGGCCAATTCACCTAACCTGCAGATCTTTGGGTTGTGGGGGCGAAACTCACGCAGACACGGGGAGAATGTGCAAACTCCACACGGACAGTGACCAGGGTCGGGATTCGAACCCGGGTCCTCAGTGCCGTAGGCAGCAATGCTAACCACTGTGCCACCATGCTGCCCTGGGACGGTAAATATGGTGTACAAGCTAAAGGTCCATTGTCCTCAGGCGGGAATGTCCAGCCCGGAGTGGGGCGGGACTGGAAAACCCCCTCCAGTGACTTTCCCTGTGTGATGAATGTAGGAGTTATTACAAATATATTTTATTAAATGTCTGTAAATGTGTTATTAAAAAAACTTAGGTTAAGGTATCCAGCCTATATTCCTACTAAAGCTGCGATGAAGCGGTCAACAGCTGGACAGGCTGTGATCTCACTCTTGGGAGGGGCTGGGTTTCATTTTCAGCCCTGCCCCGTTTCTGTTTTCAGTTTTATTATTTAGAATCCAGCTCTGGGTTCTGAGGAGAGGAGGATGTGTTTCTCAGACTGACTTCTGAAAGCTTTTCTCCAAGAACATGGTGAATAAATCTATAAGCCACTGAGTGTTAACTTTATTCATAAGTGGCATTTGACCTGCGTGTGTGGATTTTGCTTAATTGATGTTAGAAGTAGGTGGGAACGTGAGCTCAGAGAACTTTACTTTTTTGAAGATGTTCAATGAAAAGCTATTTTTATTTCCTCGGATGTTAATGCTGCGTTAATGATAAAGTTTGCTTTAACCTAAAAGATCCCCATTTGTCAGTAGAACCACTCCTGGGGATGATGTATCCTTCCCTCACAGTTTACACATTGAAAAATTGTTGGGGTTTCTCGTCTGATTTCCTGATATAAATTATGATCTGGTCTAATAGCGGAGCACCTGCATCTGTGCAAGGATCCTAAATCACTGGCTAGACAAAGGGCTCCACTATTGCTGTGAGCACTTTATGACTGCAGATAGAGTCTGAGGAGGCTTCAATACTTTTGACCCACTTTGCCAAAAGTGAATGCAAAAAGGCAGGAGGCTCTCCCAAGGCCTGCGTTTGTTGCCCATCCCTATTTGCCCTTGAACTGAGCGGTTTGCTGGGCCACTTCAGAGGGCAGTGAAGAGTCAACCACATTGCTGTGGGCCTGGAGTCACGTGTAGGCCAGGCTGGCTAACGATGGCAGATTTCCAGCTGGCCTCCTGTCATGCACCCTCCATACACATGACTTCATCCAAATGGCGTGATCGGTATCGGCTTGGAGGGCTGAAAGGCCTGTTCCGATGTTGTTTAGCTCCCTCGGCTAAATCGCTGGCTTTTAAAGCAGACCGAGCAGGCCAGCAGCACGGTTCGATTCCCGTACCAGCCTCCCCGGACAGGCGCCGGAATGTGGCGACTAGGGGCTTTTCACAGTAACTTCATTGAAGCCTACTCGTGACAATAAGCGATTTTCATTTCATTATTGTTCTTTGTTCTTTGTTAGTCAAACGACGCATTCACTTGAAGGGTTTATAAGAACCTTTGCAGACGCATCACGAGACAATGGAAAGTGTCGAAGTAGTCAGCTGTCTTTCCAAATGTGCTGTGTTAATCTTTTGGTTCACTGAATACCTGTTCACCCAGTCATCAAGGCTGGACTGCCCAAACCCCCGTACACGAAGGTACAGGTCCTTGGTCCTTGACTGGGACACCCAATTATGGTTCAATGACTCCATGCAAAACGCAAGGCATCCCCCAATCACAAGAGCCATGCAGGGAGACACCATCAAGAGAAAAATAGGACCTCGTGATCCTCTGACGTTTGAAACCCAGTTTTAGAATGTATTAAGAGCTCAACTCTGAAGGGGAAAGAGAAGACGGTGGAATCTTGCTTTGCTGCGAGGCTGCATTGGGGCCGATTTAAATGCGACGAGGCAGCATCACAAAGTCCAAGGCGGAGGTTTATGGCGGGGGGCGCGGCTGGAAGATGCGGCGAGATTCACAATGTCCACCATCTTTGACGGGTGTGGAAAGGCCCCTTTGTGGGTGGCGTGTTCGGACTGGGCGAGAATCCCAACAGTTGCCAATTTGTAAGACTTTGAGGGAAGACTCTGACCAATAGGAATATTTTAATTCGAAACAAACTTTAATTTAAATGCAGAATTAATCGCATTGACCACAACAAAATAGCTTTACAATTATCAGTTACAACAGTTCTTAAATAAAGTGAAGAAATACTTTAATTCACTATCTACACTTGTCACTCTATAGCTGGTGGTAGGTGGAAAGAATGGGGGAGATTGAGCAACGTGTCAACAACCACGATATGCGCAGCTTCTTCGGCGCAATTAAAACTATCTACCCACCCCACTGAGAGTCAAAAATGGACAGGCGCTCATCAAAGACCCACGCAGCCAACGCCGCTGGATAGAGCGCTTCGAGAATTCCCTCCACCAAGAGACAGCCTTCGACGCAACTGCCCTCAACACCATCCCGCAACACGCTACCCGCCTCCCTCTCAACGCAGCCCCAGCTCGCCGTGAGGTCGAAAAGGCTGCCCGACAGCTGGAAAGCAACAAGGTCTCTGGCGCAGTTGGAATCCCCGTAAAATTCGGCGGGGCTGCACTCGTGATCAGAATCTACATCCTCATCGCCAGTGTCTGGAAGGAAGAGAGCATGCCGGCTGACCTCAGAGATGCCTTAATTGCGACCATCTTCAGGAAAGGAAAAAGGTCCGAGTGCGGAAATTCAGAGGGGTTTCCCTACTCTCCGCCTTGGGAAAGGTCATCGCGAGAATCTTCCTCAACCGCCTCCTCCCAGTGGCTGACGAGCTCCTCCCTGAGCCTCAGCGCGGCTTCCGTCCATCAAGAGGTTCGATGGACATTCTCTTCGGCGAGGGGCAAATCCAGGAAAAGTGCAGGGAGCAGCATCAACCTCGGTACGTGGCCTTCTTCGATCTCGCAAAGAACCCAGACTCTGTCCACCGTGAGGGGGTTGTGGAACATCCTCCTCAAATTCGGCTGGAGGCGGAAATTCGTCACCATGGTCCGCCTGCTCCGCGATTCTCACCAACGGAACCGCCACAGACCCGACACATGTGCAACCTGGGGTCAGGCAGGGCTGCGTCATCGCACCAACGCTCTTGTCCCTCGCAGACACACTCCACTCGCCATCCTGAAGCTCCCCGCCGGCGTGCAGCTAACCTACCAGACAAACAGGAAACTGTTCAACCTCCGATGCCTCCAGACCAGAACCAAGACCACCCCAACCTCTGTCATTGGGCCGCCATGCTAAATTGCCCCTTAGCGTCCAAAGATGTGCAGGTTATGTGGATTGGCCGTGCTAAATTGCCCCTTAGCGTCCAAAGATGTGCAGGTTATGTGGATTGGCCGTGCTAAATTGCCCCTTAGCGTCCAAAGATGTGCAGGTTATGTGGATTGGCCGTGCTAAATTGCTCCTTAGCGTCCAAAGATGTGCAGGTTATGTGAATTGGCCGTGCTAAATTGCTCCTTAGCGTCCAAAGATGTGCAGGTTACGTGAATTGGCCATGATCAACGACGTGACTAGGTTAGGGCGGGGGAATGGCTCTCGGTTGGGTGCTCTTTCAAAGGGTCAGTGCAGACTCGATGGGCCGAATAGCCTCCTTCTGCTTGGGAGTGATCCTATAGACTGTATGCTTTCTACAGCGAAACCATCATGAAATATTCCAAGGTGCTCGACAGGAACATTATAAAACAAAATATGACGCAAGCCACATGAGGAGATATTCAGTCAAATGACCAGAACCTTGGTCGATGAGGTCGGTTTGTGGGAGCGTCTTCGAGGAGGAGGGTGAGATAAGGAGGTGGCAGGAGGGGATTCAGGGTGGCTGGAGACAGAGCCAGCAATGGCGGAGCAATTGAAGTGAGAGATTCTCAAGAGGCCACAATGAGATGGACATTTCGGGGGATTATGGTGGAGATTTCTGAGATGGGGTGGAGGAGGGGGGGGGGGGGGGGGGGGGGGGGGGGTCGATCGGTGGCGGGAGGGGTACGAGGCCAGGGAGGGATTTGAATACGGGTTTGAGATTTATGAAGTCGATACGTTGTTTGACCGAGAGCCAGTTGATGTCAGCGAGCGCTGGGAGGCAGGTCCGACCAAGGCGTTCAAGAAGGGAAGCCATTAGGTGATTATTTGAATGAAAGCAATGCGCAGGGGTACGGGGGGAGGGGAGGGCAGTGGGCACTAGGTCATGTTCGTTTGGTGAGCTGGCACAGACACGATTCGGTGAGTCAGCGAATTTTTGGATGACCTCAGTGTTGCGCACGGTAGATTGTGACAGAGCGACCAGGAATACATCGGCATAGTCGAGACTGACGTGAACAAACACTAATTGAACCCCAAGAGGAGTTAATGCCTGCAGCCAGCTGCTGGTGATGGAGGTACTAAACCCTGACAAGGGGCTGTGGTTCTGTCGGAAAGAAGATCGCCCCTCCCCTCCCCTCCAAAATGGCTGCCCCAGAAAAGGATTGACAGAGCGGAGCAACGTCCTAATTTCCCCGCTTGACTGTTTTTTCGTTCTGGGTTCTGGAAGCAGCAGAGGATCTCAAACCTCAAGTCCTTAAGACAAAGCTTCCCAAATCCCGGGAGATTCCAGACGTGAGAGCTGACTGGATTTATTGTACACTGTACACACTATTTATAGCACAACATTATTCAAGATGCCAAATGCTTCGGATCGTATTCTCCTGAGATGGGCCAGTTTGCAGACTGTGAAAACACTCTTCACTGAATCCCTCAAATCTCCTTCCTCTTCGGGAGCCTCTCAGGCTTCGTAATGAGGCTGGTGTATCAAGCGATTTCTTGTTAAATCTACAGAAAGTCTTGCGTGCCCTCTGAGGCTGGTCACGGGCTATCTGACAGGGTCAGCTCCACCAGGCCCCGGCCAGCCTGCTTTCCAGCTCACCCTCAGGTCAACTCTGACCTTCAACCTTTCCAGCCATCAGTCAGCCCGCAACAGGTATCAGAGAGTGGGAGGGGAGGAGATGGGAAGGGGAAATGTCACTTCAACTTAACATAGAACATAGAACATAGAACAGTACAGCACAGAACAGGCCCTTCGGCCCTCGATGTTGTGCCGAGCAATGATCACCCCACTCAAACCCACGTATCCACCCTATACCGTAACCCAACAACCCCCCCCTTAACCTTACTTTTTTTAGGACACTACGGGCAATTTAGCCTGGCCAATCCACCTAACCCGCACATCTTTGGACTTGTGAGTGTATTTGTGCCTTTGTGAGTGTGTTTGTGCCTTTGTGAGTGTGTGTGTGAGAGAGTGTGTGTGAGTATTGTGTATGTATGTATCTGTGTGTGAGTATGTGCGTTTGTGAGAGTGTCTGTTTGAGTGTGTGTAAGTGTGTGTGTGAGTGTGTGTGTGAGTGTTCTGTATGTTTCTGTGCGTGTGCAAGAGTGTCTGCGTGAGTGTGTGTCTGAGTGTGTGAGTATGTGTGTGAGAGAGCATGTGAGTATCTGAGAATGTATGTGTGAATGTGTGTGTGTATGAGTGTGTAAGTGTGTGTGTTTGTGAGTGTGTGTACATAAGCATGTGTGCGAGTGAGTGTGTGTGTGCGTGAGAGTATGAGTGTGCACGTGCATACATGTGTGTGTCTGTGCATGCATGTGTGTATGTGAATATATGCATATGTGTTTGAGTAGTAGTGTGTGTGAGAGCCTGTGTGTGTGTATGTGTGTGACTGAGAGAGTAGTGTGAAAGTGTTTGTGTGTAGGTGTCAGTGTAGCTGTGTATGTGTGTGAATGCAAGTGTTTGTGTGAGTGTGTGTTTGTGAGTGTGTGTAGTTTTTGTGAGTGTGTGAGCGTGTTACTGTGTGCGAGTGTGTGTTAGGGTGTGTGCGACTGTGAGTGGGTGTTTTTGCGTGAGTGCGTGTTTGTTTGTGAGTGTGTTACTGTGTGCGAGTGTGCGTTAGTGTGTGTGTTTGTGAGTGTGTGTGTTCTTCAAGTAACAAGATTTTGAATGTTTTGAGCACAATCCAAGGCTGGCCCGAGTAGAAACATTAAACTCCGAGACCAATGATGTGTTGGGTAAGCTGGGTCTGCGAGGGCTGCGTTTACTGCAGCAGTGAGAGAGACAGGCTTCCAACACCTGAAGAAATGCAACTCGATTTTATTGAACTCTTAACTATCATACATACTTTAACTGTGGGTTGACACTGTGCTGACTTGACTGGAGACCTGAGGCTAGCCTGACCAGACTATCTTACTACCACGTGGTGTATGTTCTGGTTGCTGCTCACGAGCTCTGACTGTCTCAGAGGCTGGATCCCGAGAGAGCGGGAAAACTGGTGCCCTCTGGCTTTATAGTGGCCGTGTCCTGTCTGGTGATTGGCTGCTGTGTTCTGTGTGCTCATTGGTCATCCTGTGTGTCAATTACTGTCTGTCTGCGCACCATCATATACCTGTGTGTATATTATGACAACCAACATTCAACAATAGCGCCTGGCTCAGTGGGACCTGGGTGGAATCCAGAGCCCTCCCCTGGGATGAATTCGGTCAGGGGTAGGGGGTATTGAACTGGGTGGAAGCGTGTGGGGGGTGGGAGGTGGGGGGGGGAATAACCACCTTCCTGCCTCCCCCCCCCCCCCCCCACCACCATCCGATTAATTCCAGGGTGGAAAAGCTTTCCCCGTCCTTTTGCCAATTGAGGCCCAGGAGTGGGCCCATCCCAACAGAGCTGGGATTCGGGGCCGATGCCGCACGGAACGCCCGACAAGCAAAGTCTGTTGTGTTTGACTGCAGGCTCCTGGAGAGACGGGGGTGGAGGGGGGGGGGGGGTGGGGGGGTGGTGAGGGTGGGGGGGGGGGGGGGGGGGTGGTGAGGGTGGGGGTCCCTCGTTCGAAGGGGGCGGGGGTGTCCCTCGTTCGAAGGCAGTCAGCGCCTGATCATGTGGACTTGGCATCGGTTAGCCCGCTGAGGGACACTGCCTTTGCCCGTTCCCCGCTGCCATTCACAGCCACAACTCGCCCTCACTCACCCTGCGGCCTGGGTCCCTCCCTGATCCAGGGCCTCTGTTGGGCGCGTTGCCGGAAGATGCACTGCTCCCATCGGGGGGTGGGGGTGGGGGTGGGGGGTGGTCCTGATGCAAAGGGAGAGCCTCCGGCCTCTGTTTGGCCGGTGGCACCCGGGAGGGGGAGGGGGGGGGGGCATGATGTCCGCCCGTCCCCAATTGGTCAGTGGTCCAGCTGCCCACGTAAGTGCCTGACTGCCACCAAATATATCCCCCAAAGGGGGTGACGCAGGTCTATCGCCGTCAAGCAGGACCCCCCCCCCCTCCCCCCCCCCCCCCCCCCCCTCTCCCGTCGGCGTGAGGAAATTTCACTAGGGGTCTCTCTCGCGGCCCGAGGTGACTCCAGATGGGGTGGGTGGGGGGGGGGGGGGGGGCAGCTTTTGTCGGCAGCCCCCACCCTCACCCTTTCTGATTGTTCCTGTCAATGGCTCTGTCTCTCTGTTCCGTTGGATCCACAGCCTCCTCCAGGCAGCTGCATCGCTCACCTCTGCATCACGAGGGGGGGGGAGAGGAAAATAAATGCTGGCAGGCGGAATCGTCGCTGAGGTACAACATTATTATTGTTGGTTGCCTTGGTGGGAAAAGGGAGTGTCTCCGGGGCATAGATCCGGGGAGGAGGTCGCTGAACCCTGCGAGGAATGTTTTGCCGCTATTCAATGAGATCATGGCTGATCTCATTACCCGCCTTGGCCTCATGCCCTTTCATCAACGTGTGGTGTGTGTGTGTGTGGTCGCTCACTCTCTCTCTCTCTCTTGTTTTTCTGCCTTGCTCTCTTTCTGTTACTCCCTCTGCTTTTAGCCTCTCTCTACTCCAGGCGTGGCCTCACCAAGGCCCTGTATAATTGCAGCAACACATCCCTGCTCCTGTACTCCAATCCTCTCGCAACCAAGGCCAACATACCATTTGCCTTCTTTACCTTCTGCTGCACCTGCGCGCTTACCTTCAGCGACTGGTGTACGAGGACATCCAGGGCTCGTTGCATATTCCCCTCTCCTAATTTATGGCCACTCAGAAAATAGTCTGAATTTTCAATTTTGCTCCCAAAGTGGACAACCTGGCATTTCTCCAAATTATACAGCATCTGCCATTCATTTGCCCACTCACCCAACTTAGATCATAGAATTTACAGTACAGAAGGAGGCCATTCGGCCCATCGAGCCTGCACCGGCTCCTGGAAAGAGCACCCTACCCAAGGTTAACACACCCACCCTATGCCCCATAACCCAGTAACCCCACCCAACACTCAGGGCAATTTTGGACACTAAGGGCAATTTATCATGTCCAATCCACCTAACCTGCACATCTGTGGACTGTGGGAGGAAACCGGAGCACCCGGAGGAATCCCACGCACACACGGGGAGGATGTGCAGACTCCGCACAGGCAGTGACCCAAGGCCGGAATCGAACCTGGGACCCTGGAGCTGTGAAGCGATTGTGTTATCCACAATGCTACCATGCTGCCCTAAATCACACTTGTCCAAATCACACTGAAGGATCTGTGCATCCTCCTCACAGCTCATCCACCTTTGTGTCATCTGCAAATTTGAAGATGTTACATTTTGTTCCCTCATCTAAATCATTAATATATATTGTGAATAGCTGGGGTCCCAGCACCGATCCCTGTGGTACCCCACTGGTCACTGCCTGCCAATTTGAAAAAGCCCTGTTAATTCCTACTCTTTGTTTCCTGTCTGCCAGACAGTTTTCTATCCATCTCAATACACGACCCCTAATCACGCGTGATTTAATTTGACACGCTAATCTCTTAGGCGGGATTTTGTCACAAGGCTTCTGAAAGTCCAAATACATCACATCCACTGTCTCCTCCACGTCAACTCTACCAGTTACCCTCTCGGAGAATTCCAGTACATTTGTCAAGCGTGATTTTCCCTTTATAAATCCATGCTGACTCTGATTCTGACTCTGACCGATCCCGCCACATTTTCCAGCGGTCTGCTATGAAATCTTTGATAATAGATTCTAGAATTTTCCCCACTGCCAATGTCAGGCATAATTCCCTGTCTTCTCTCTACCTCCCTTTTCAAATAGTGCAGGTACATTAGCCACCCTCCAAACTGCAGGGAGTGTTCCAAAATCGACAGAGTCCTGGAAGATTTAGGGGCAGCACGGTAGCACAAGTGATTAGCACTGTAGCTTCACAGCGCCAGGGTCCCAGGTCCGATTCCCCGCTGGGTTGCTGTCTGTGCGGAGTCTGCACATTCTCCCCGTGTCTGCGTGGGTTTCCCCCGGGTGCTCCGGTTTCCTCCCACAGTCCAGAGATGTGCAGGCTAGGTGGATTGGCCATGATAAATTGCCCTTCGTGACAAAAAAAGTTCAGGAGGGGTTATTGGGTTACGGGGATAGGTTGGAACTGAGGGCTTAAGTGGGTCGGTGCAGACTCGATGGGCCGAATGGCCTCCTTCTGCACTGTATGTTCTAAGACTACCAATGCATCCCCTATTTCTAGAGCCACCTTCAGTACCCTGGGATGCAGATTTTCAGGCCCTGGGGATTTATCAGCCTTCAATCCTATTAATTTCCCCAACACCATTTCTCTACTAATATTGATCTCCTTCAGTTCCTCTCCCTCACTAAACCCTGCATTCCCCAACATGTCTGGTATCTGATTTGTGTCTTCATTTGTGAAAACAGAACCAAAGTATGTGTTTAGTTGCTCAGCCCTTTCTTTGCCCCCGATTATGCACTCCCCTGTTTCTCACTCTAAGGGACCTACATTTGTCTTTACTAATCTTTTTCCCTTCACTTACCTTTACAATCAGTTTTTATGCTCACTGCAAGCTTACTTTCATGCTCTATTTTCCCTTCTTAATCAATCGCTTAGTCCTCCTTTGCTGAATTCAAAACTTCTCCCAATCCTGCTCCCAGACTCCTCCCAATCCTGCTCCCAGACTTCTCCCAATCCTGCTCCCAGACTTCTCCCAATCCTGCTCCCAGACTTCTCCCAATCCTGCTCACAGACTTCTTGCTTTTCTTGGCCAATTTATATGCTTATTCCTTGGATCGAATACGATCCCCAATTTCCCTTGTAAGCCATGGATTGGCCACCATTTCCATTTTACTTGTGTGTCAGACAGGTAAAAACAATTGTTGCAGTTCCCCCATGTGCTCCTTGAATGTTTACCATTGCCTATCCACTGTTATCCCTTTAAGGAACATTTTCCCATTGATCATAGCCAACTCACGCCTCATATCATCGTAGTTTCCTTTCAGGACCCCAGTCTCAGAATCTATGCTTCACTCTCCACCTTGATGAACAATTTCACCATATTATGGTCATTCATCCCCAAGGGGGTCTCACACAACTGGATTGCCAATGATTCCGTTCTCATTACACAGTATCCAGTATCTCTCTGCCATTCTCTCTCTCTCTGCTGCTCTCTCTCCCACGCTGCCACTCACTCTCTCTGTGCCGCTCTCTCTCTCTCTTGCTGCCGCTCTCTATCTCTCTGTGCCATGCTTTCTCCCTGTGCCTCTCCCCTCTCTCTCTCTTTCTGCCACTCTCTCTGTGTCTGCCGCTCTCTTCCTCTCCATCTCTCTCTCTCTCTTCCCCTGCCGCTCTCCCCCTCTCTATCTGAGTTTCTCCCAGTCTGCCTCTTTCTGCGCCTCTCGTGCTCATTGTCTTGCCTGCTTCTCCCTCCGCCCTTGTCTGATACAACCCTTTCTTTCTCTCACCTCCCACTCTCTCTCTCTCTCTCTCTCTCACCGCCAGCATCTGTTAATATCATCGGGATTTCAGAAGTGAAAACCCAACAATCTTGATAAAGCCTTATTTGAGTTCGCTCTGAACTATCAATTCAAAGAAACTTAATTGAAGAAATGTGTGTCCTTTACCTTTCCTGGCCATGGTTAGATGAATGTCTGAGGGTATTACAGATTGATTGAAATGATTAATCACATCACACAGATACAGTCAGTCACTTTGCAGCAAATCTCTTGTAATCTGAAACCCAACAATCAGCTTCAGAATACAGCATTTATTAACCCATTGAATGCTGGGCGGCTCTGTACAGATTACCAGCTGCGGTTTGCACAAGGTGGGATGGGTAGGGGCGGTGGGGTGACAACTGAGGCATTGGGATTTCCGCTGCGGCCAGTCGGACACCTCGTCAGGAAGACGGGCACCTCGGACAGCGCGGCACTCCCTCAGAATTGCGCGGCCGGAATCCAGAGTGAGGTATTAACTGCGTTCCGCCTCAGGTGCAATGGGGACCGTTCCCACTATTTTGTTGTATGCACAGCCAAATTCCCTTGAACTGAGTGGCTAGCTGGGCCATTTCCATTGTCATAGAATCGGAGAATCACTACGGTGCAGTGGGAGGCCGTTCGGCCCATCGAGTCTGCACCGACCTTCTGAAAGAGCAGGCCACCAAGGCTCACTCCCCCGTCCTTTCCGCGTAACCCCACCTAACCTGCACATTTTTTGGACACTAAGGGGCAATTTAGCACGGCCAACCCACCTAACCTACACATCTTTGGACTGTGGGAGGAAACCGGAGCGCCCGGAGGAAACCCACGCAGACACGGGGGAGGACGTGCAAACTCCGCGCAGACAGTGACCCGAGGCCGGAATTGAAACTGTGTCCCTGGCAATGTGAGGCAGCAGTGCTAACCACTGTGCCACCGTCAACCAGATTGCTGGGGGTCTGGAGTCACATGTAGGCCATGCCAGGTCAGTATGGCAGATTTCCTTCCCTAAAGGACATTATTGAACCAGATGGGTTTTTTATGATCACCGGCAATGTGGAAACTTCCATTTCCACATTTTATTGGATTCAAATTTCACCATCTGCTGGGGTGGGATTTCATAGATATTCGTAGAATTTACAGTGCAGAAGGAGGCCATTCGGCCAACGCGTCTGCACCGCCCCTTGGAAAGAGCACCCAATTTACGCCCACACTTCGAACCTATCCCCGTAACCCAGTAACCCCACCTCACCTTTTTGGACTCTAAGGGGCAATTTATCACGGCCAATCCACCTAACCTGCACGCGTTGGACTGTGGGAGGAAACCGGAGCACCCGGAGAAAACCCACGCAGACACGGGGGAGAACGTGCAGGCTCCGCACAGACAGTGACCCAAACCGGGAATCGAACCTGGGACCCTGGAGCTGTGGAGCAACTGTGCTAACCGCTGTGCTACTGTGCCGCCCATTTGAACCCGGGTCCCCAGAGCATTACCCTTGATCTCCGGATTACTAGCCCAGTGGCAGGGCCACTATGCCACCTCCCCAACCCAAAACCCCAAACCCTTTTGACGACAAAGAAGCGCTTTTGAAGTTTAGTCGCTGTCTTGGTGTAGGAGCAATTGGAGCACAGCAAGATCCCGCGAGCAGCAATGTGATAAATGAGCAGATTGCCTGCTTGAGGAACAAATATCGTCCAGGCCGGCGAAGGAGAGCTCTGCTGTTCTCCTCAGAAATCGTTCCGCGGATCCTCTGCCATCGATCTGAGAGGATTGACGCGCCCCCCGCCCCCCCCCCCAAGAGAGCCAAGAGAGAGCACCTTCGGGAGCACCTGGGCTACACGGGTCAGGTTGCTGAAGTGGGAACTCAAACTCGCAAACCTCAGAAACCTCCGCAAGAAACGGTTTCAATCTCCGCATCGACAAAAATAAAGGACATCATTGACACTCTCCAGGATTGCACCCCCCCCTCCACCCACCCCCACCCACCCCCAAACGTGGTCAGTTTCCTGTCAAAGGTGAGGCCTTATGGTGCCTGTGGCGTGTTGCTGAATGAAAGATGTTAACGTGGCTGATGGAGGGTGTTCAGGTCAGCGGTAGGCAGCCTGCGGCCTGGGTGGTGGTGGGGGGGGCACATGCGGCCCACCTGGGTTCCGAGTGCGGCACCCGCGAGACATTCTGTTGCCCGTTACCCACGCGCGGGGTCGCCACATTCTGTTGATTTCCGCCCTAGTAGGTTTTTTTTCCTGCCGGTATGGCTGAACAGATGCCCACGTCAAGGGAGGGTGAGTGAAGTGAGGGGCGAGTGAAGTGAGGTGTGTGCTGATTGCTCACAACATTGACTGTGAGAGCCGTGCGCTCCCTCTGTGTCCAACGTGTAAATATTTCTTTTGTTTTTACCATTTGAAGTTGGTGACAGTTCTATTAATGTATAAATGATCGAGCATTTTCTGCAACTCGTCATGAAATATTTGCCGTGTATTAAATGGATTTAATCTGATCCACGGTGAGTGACCAGGCCCGATTTCAATCCTGTGGCCCACCAGGATGAAGCAGGGCCCTCGTGCGGCCCATTCGCTCGCCCAGGTTGCCCACCACTGAATTAGGTCCACCATTGTACACTCTCTGCAACCCTTGTGCAATTGTATTTGACCTGCTGTCTCTGGTAATGCAGTGTCTTGGAACATAGAAACAGGAGTAGGCCATTCAGGCCATCGAGACTGACCCGCCTCCCAATACAATATGGCCGATCGGATACTCCAATGTCTTTTAACCACACTATCCTCTTAACCCTTGAAGTTATCGTGAATCAGAAATATATCAATCGTTACCTCAAACACACTCATATATTGAATGGTCTTATATCAAGAATTTTCTAATGAGTGGGGGTATTAATGTTATGGAGATTTGGCAGGAAAGTGGACCAGTGTGTGTTTCAGCCATGATCTTATTAACTAGGGAAGCAGGCTCGAAGGGCTGAATGGACTGCTCCTGCTCTTATGAACCGACGGTCAATGACTGAGCTTCCTCAGCCCCCTGGGATAGAGAATTCCAAAGATTCCCAACCCTCTGTGTGAGGAAATCCCTCCTCACCTTCGTACCGAATGCCTTCCCCCTTATTTCTCCCTTTATCTCGACAGGACGCGACAGGTCGAGAATATTCCTGTCACGACGGCAGAAGAACGATATCGTTTCAATAAGTTGGACAAGACTTGGATGAACAGTAGAACAGAACAGCATAGAACAGGCCCCTCGGCCCTCGATGCTGTGCCGAGCAATGATCACCCCACTCAAACCCACGCATCCACCCCATACCCGCAACCCAACAACCCCCCACACCCTTAACCCTACCCTTAAGGACACTACGGGTAATTTATCATGGCCAATCCACCTAACCCGCACATCTTTGGACTGTGGGAGGAAACCGGAGCACCCGGGGGAAACCCACGCACACACGGGGAGGACGTGCAGACTCCGCACAGGCAGTAACCCAGCCGGGAACCGAACCTGCGACCCTGGAGCTGAGAAGCATTTATGCTAACCACCATGCTACCGTGCTGCCCATTTCAAACACCAGCTCAAAAAAACGCCACAAGTAGCTTTGGACGGAAGGAAGGGTTGCCTTTTCCGTGGCAGCTTCCGCCACAGCCAGCGGTTAACCCGAAACTCTTTGCAGCCAACGGAAAGCTCCTTGAAGCGTAGGCCGCCGCCGCAAGGTAGGAAGTGGCGACCAATCTGCCCGCAGTCAATTCCCACCAACAGGGTCTTCCAGTCCTGCCGGTTTGGATGGGGGGGGGGGGGGGAGGCTACCTTCGGCAGGGCCGGAAGGCCCCACCAGAGGGAAGGCCGGAGAATCACGGCCCGCACATCTGACGGTGTCCCGCACTCCCGCTGGGCTGAGTCCCGGCCTAGATCCCGATGCTTCAATCTCCTCCTCAGCCCTTTGGGTAAGAGACGAAAGTCGGACCGATCGTTCCCCAGCTGCCCCCAGCGCCAGCCACCTCAGGCCCATCGGTTCCTGCCCCCCCCCCCCCCCCCCCCCCCCCATTTGCACACACCTAAAGGCGCATTGAAGCCACCCAGCCTCCCCTCCTCCTGAGCATCGGCCAGTGGAGGCACCAGCCTATTCAACGCAGGCCAAGGCCTGACGTTTGGCCGCATCCAGGCTTGTAACCGCCGGGAAACCGTGCTGACTAACATCCCAGAAACGGGGGGCGGGGGGGGGGGGGGGGGGGGGGGGGGGGGCTGGAAAAAAAGAACCTATTCTTAAACACAGTGATGATGATTTGGACGGTGTTATTTTGTACCGGCAATGGGAGCAGTTTTGTGGATTGTGATGAATTACAATTAGCCTGTGCGCAATGAAAGGCTCCTTCAGGAATGTCTGGCTTGTCAGACTTGAAGATTTATTTGTCGAGCGTGGCAGTGTCTGGTTCGATGTCGAGGTCACAGTGCTCGCAAACTCATTAATTTAAGAACTTTGCAGAGCAACATCAATATGCCGGGCTGCCATTAAAAAAGGCCTCCCAATCCCGGGGCCTCAGCGAAGGAACAAGGAGCTGCCGGAGATGAAAGGGCCCCGGCCTTCTGCAGCGTTCCCCGCTCCGGTTACCTCTCCTCGAGAGGCCCAGATGGTGATGTCGTCTGCGGCAGAGCCACCCTGCTGACCTCGCCCTCCACCCGCCCAGACGCTGCTCAGGACCGATCAGCAGACTTGCACCGGAGGGCGGCGGGGCGGCACAGTGGTTAGCACCACTGCCTCACTGCGCGAGGGACCCGGGTTCGATTCCGAACTCGGGCGACTGCCTGTGCGGAGTTTGCGCGTTCTCCCCGCGTCTCACCCGGGTTTCCTCCGGCTGCTCCGGTTTCCTCTCGCAGTCCAAAGACGTGCAGGTTAGGTGAGGTTACGGGGTAACGGGGACCAAGGAAGAATGCTCTTCCAGAGGGTCACTGCAGACTCGATGGGCCAAATGGCCTCCTGCGCTGTAAGAATTCTATGGTTCTAAGGCGAGGCGTTGGAACATGAGGCTGAAGGGAAGTATTGGCGGGATTGTCTATCGTCCGTGTCCAGCGACGGGGCGGAGAGTGGCCTTCGGTGCTGGAATCGGGGCCGGCGCCGGTTTGATGCCTGTCAGCCATTCTCCGGCCCCTCTGATGGCGTCATCGTGACGCTCGGCGTGCGCAATCGCAATGCCGTTGGCGCCTCATCGGCCGGTCCGCCCACGATGGTCCGCCCCCCCCCCCGATGGGCCGAATTCCTGACGACGCAGGACACGTGTGGTCCCACAAATCGTGAAGCCTGCGTGCCAGCTGCGGACTGCGCCGCTGGCCAGGTGGGGGGGGGGGGGGGGGGGGGAGCTTCTGTGAGGTCTGTGAGGTCTGGTGGGCAGTGGCCAGGGGGTGGGCCGTGGGGTCACGGATGGCGGGTTGGGTCCGCGCGTGACCAAGCGCCATGTTGCACAGCGCGACCGCCACGGCCCGGGACCCAGCCATTCTCTGGAGGTTTTCGACCAGGGAAGCGGGAGTTTCACTCGGCGCCGGCGCAAGGGTTGCAAGAGGGTTCCGGTCACAAGAGACGACACATGCTCCGCTGGCGCCGGCAGTTAGCCGCTGGGACAGAGAATCCAGCACAGGATGTCTCACACGCGACTCTGACATCTACCCCATTCTGACGCCAGGCGAACTGATCTATATTGTTCCCTTTTTCTCCCCCTCACCCTTTACAGTGGGGTTACATTAGCCACCCTCCAATCTGTAGGAACTGCTCCAGAGTCTATAGAACTTTGGAAGATGACCACCAACGCGTCAAATATTCCCGGGGCCACTTCCTTCGTTACTCTGGGATGCAGATTATCAGGCACTGGTTATTTGTCAGCCTTTAGCCCCATTAATTTCCCCAGCACCATTTTCTTCACAATACTGATTTCCTTCGTGGGCAACACAGTGGCGCAGAGGTTAGCACTGCTGTCTCACGGCGCTGAGGTCCCAGGTTCGATCCCGGCTCTGGGTCACTGTCCGTGTGGAGTTTGCACATTCTCCCTGTGTCTGCGTGGGTTTCGCCCCCACAACCCAAAGGTGTGTAGGGTAGGTGGATTGGCCGCGCTGAATTGCCCCGTAATCAAAAAATCTATTTCCAGGGCTTCTGTCTGTAAGGGGCTTACTGTCTTTACTAATCTTTGTCTCTTCAAATATTTATAGGAGCTTCTACTGCCTCCTGTTTGGATTTAATGCTATCCCAAATTTCTTTGGAAGCTGTGATCGAATCACCTTTCCTCTTTTGTTTTTGTGCCGGACAGGAATGATGGATAAAGGGTTGGTTAACGGACAGGAAGCGGGGTCTAGAACAAGGGGTCACGTTCTCGGGATAGTGGGCAGGCCATTTAGGACAGAGAGGAGGGTGGACGGCACGGCGGCACAGAGGTTAGCACCGCTGCCTCACAGCGCCGGGGATCCGGGTTCAATTCCCCGCTGGGCCACTGTCTGTGCGGAGTCTGCACGTCCTCCCCGTGTGTGCGTGGGTTTCCTCCGGGTGCTCCGGTTTCCTCCCACAGTCCAAAGACGTGCAGGTTAGGTGGATTGGCCGTGTTAAATTGCCCCTTAGTGTCCAAAAGGTTACTTGGGGTTATGGAGATAGGACAGGGGTATGGGCCTAGGTAGGGTGCTCTTTCGGAGGGTCAGTGCGGACCTGATGGGCCGAATGGCCTCCTCCTGCATTGTGGGGATTCTATGAAACATCTTCACCCAGAGAGTAATGAAACTAAAGAACTTTCTACCACAGAAGGCTAGTGTATGGAAAACTATTTTCTCCTTAAATACATTCAGTGACTTTGCCTGGTGGGATCCATGTGTTTCTTCTAATTGTTCATTGGGTGCTTGGCGTTTGGCTTTGCGAACCCACTATAGAGTATCTCAGTAAACACCCCCACTATTACCCCCATCTCCTTGAGCACCTCCGTCAGCAGATGATACAGGAAAATCACGGTAAATTACATCCACACAAAAACATTCAGAAGCTCTCTGAAAATGGAATCAGAATAATATTTTCCTATTGGGATTCAGTGGTGGCCAAGTCGCTGAATGTATTTCACAAGGAAATAGATACATTTCTAGACTCTATAGATGTCAACACATATTGGGGAGGAAGCAAGAGTATGTCGCTGAGGTAAAGGATCAGCCATGATTGTATTGAATGGCTGGGCAGGCTCGAAGGGCCGAACGGCCTACTCCTGCTCCTATTATCTATGTGCCAGTTGTGTACGTTCTAATATTTGACGTGTTTTTTGACCAATTGACACATGTTTATGCAGTTGTTTGACCATCTGATGTATGTCTATTATCAAGGGGAAATCCTGGTAAATATATATAAATGCATGTAGATCAGCTGTGATGGGAAAGGTGGCCAATGTTGTGCCGTGAGGCATGATGGGAAAGGTGGCCAACGTTGTGCCATGAAGCATGATGGGAAAGATGGTTAACATTGTGCTGTGAGGCATGATGGGAAAGATGGCCAATGTTGTGCTGTGAGGCATGATGGGAAAGATGGCTAACATTGTGCTGTGAGGCACGATGGGAAAGATGGCTAACATTGTGCTGTGAGGCATGATGAGAAAGATGGCTAACTTTGTGCTGTGAGGCATGATGGGAAAGATGGCCAACATTGTGCTGTGAGGCATGGTGGGAAAGATGGCCAACATTGTGCTGTGAGGCATGATGGGAAAGATGGCTAACATTGTGCTGTGAGGCATGATGGGAAAGATGACTAACATTGTGCTGTGAGGCATGATGGGAAAGATGGCTAACATTGTGCTGTGAGATATGATGGGAAAGATGGCTAACATTGTGCTGTGAGGCACGATGGGAAAGATGGCTAACATTGTGCTGTGAGGCATGATGGGAAAGATGGCTAACATTGTGCTGTGAGATATGATGGGAAAGATGGCTAACATTGTGCCATGAGGCATGACGGGAAAAAAAGGACAACGATTTGTTTGTGTGAAAAACTGCCTCTCTGCAGAGTGATTTGCGTGGAACCAGAGAACAACAACTTGCAAATGGACATTTCACTGATACCACATACAGCAAAAGAATTGAGTTGAATTATAAAAGCAGTATAAAAGTCAATGAAAGTTGTCGTGAGTATTTAATTTGTCTGTGCCGTCGGTTGATGCCCCACGTTGGGCACCAACAGCTGCAATCAGGTTCTTGTCGGCTCTGGGTGAGAACCTGATTGGGCCAGGTAACTCACAAGGGGTTTGACGCCCAAAATCCCGATTTGGCCCTCTTGCCCGATTCAACGGGCCATCGCTGAGCCAAGCTGGGGCTGGCGGTCCCGGAGAATTGCCCCCTGTATGTCTCAATATGGCCGCCTCTCGTTCTTCTAAACCCCACTGAGTACAGGCCTGACTTACTCACCCTCTGCTCAGAAGCAAATCCCTCCATTCCCGGCATAAACCCAGTGAACCTTCTCAGGACTGCCTCCAATGCCGGTATATCTTTCCCCGAGACCAAAACTTTTCACAGTATTCCAGGTGCGGCCCACCTGGTGCCTTTTGCGCTGGAGGACCAGCAGGTTCCGGGCAGCCCAGAGAGCATCTTTCACTGAGTTGACGAAGCTCCAGCCGCCGTTGACGCTTGTCCCGGCGTGCGTCCCTGGGGAACAGCCCGCGGAACTCCGAGCTCAGCGACGTGGAATTGCTCGGGATGCACCTCAGGGGGAAAAAAAAACACTGCATCTTTTTCCAAGCTTGCTTGGCGCAAAGGCGTGTTCCGGAAGGGGGAGGGTGAACAATGGTCTCTCTTCCCCCAACTCACCCTTTCCTGTCAACTCACCATACTGGGGTGGTGGTGGTGAGGGGGGGGGGGGGGGGGGGGATTGACGCTTAAAGCCCACCGCTCACCTTCGGCTGAACTGAAAGATGTTTTGCCATTGCAGCACAGGGAGGAAATTGCAACACATGGAGCGGCTGGAGTGACAGGTTATTCGATCCATATTGTGAATGATCCTCTTCATCTGTCGGGTATTCTCAATTTCATTGAAGCATATTGGCAGTTAAATTGGAGGCAGAGAATTATCCACAGCACTTCCTGTATAATTCCATTCTCTCTTTAGATTTCTGGTCTCTGCGGCCTAGTCCTTGGGGTGCTGTTGGTGTGCGAGAGGGATTGTCGGAGAGTTTTAATCGCAAGAGTTTTGGAAATAACCCTGAATTTGCAAGAGGGAGTCTCACTGCCTCACAATTGGTTTACTCTATCCCTTCCTGAGCCCCAGGGCACTGAGGCCAACTTCAGGACTGTCACCAAAGATAAGTTATAGTCCCAGAAGGCCATAGGCTGCTTTCCCCTTTGAGGGAGAGAGCTGACTGGTGGTGATTTAGGAACAAAGGAACGTAGGAATTAGGAGCAGACGTAAGCCATTCAGCCCTTTGAGTCTGCTCCACCATTCAATCAGATCATGGCTGATCTCTTCCTGATTCTCAAATCCACCTCCCCACCTGTTCCCCATATCTCTTTAAACTGTTTTTTAAAAGCAGAAATGCATCGATCTCCTCCTTGAAACTATTTAATGATTCAGACTTCACCGCACTATGGGACAGCGAGTTCCACAAAATGACCACCCTCCACGAGAAGTAGTTCCTCCTCATCTCAGTTCCAACTTTGAGGGCCACCACACCTCAGGCGAGGGCCAAGGTTGAGAAGGCGGGGCCTTCATGGATAACCCAAGCCGGTACGGGGATTGAAAAGAAAAAACGTCCAATTCACCCACGAATGACGCTCCAGGATACGCGAAGGACCGTGAGGCGGTTAAACGTCAGGGGCGAGAGCCTCTGTTTCTGAGATTCAGTGTTGACGCCGGGGCAGAATTCGTGGACTTTCACGACAGCAAAACTGGCGCCGAACCTGGACCGATTCAGTGGCTGCGGAGGGGCTAGCACCGGCGCCACGTGGAACACTATCAATTCCAATTAAAAATGGGGCCGGATGCGACGGGTCCGTGATTGACACTCGGGAGGCTGATAAGCTGCAGACGCACATACACATTACACTCCCCACTCACACTCATCCCAGCCCCACACACACATTACACTCCCCACACACACTCATCCCAGCCCCACACACACATTACACTCCCCACTCACACTCATCCCAGCCCCACACACACATTACACTCCCCACACACACTCATCCCAGCCCCACACACACATTACACTCCCCACTCACACTCATCCCAGCCCCACACACACATTACACTCCCCACACACACTCATCCCAGCCCCACACACACATTACACTCCCCACACACACTCATCCCAGCCCCACACACACATTACACTCCCCACTCACACTCATCCCAGCCCCACACACACATTACACTCCCCACACACACTCATCCCAGCCACACACACACATTACACTCCCCGCACACACTCATCCCAGCCGCACACACACATTACACTCCCCACACACACTCATCCCAGCCGCACACACATTACACTCCCCACACACACTCATCCCAGCCCCACACACACATTACACTCCCCACACACACTCATCCCAGCCGCACACACACATTACACTCCCCACACACACTCATCCCAGCCACACATACACATTACACTCCCCACACACACTCATCCCAGCCCCACACACACATTACACTCCCCGCACACACTCATCCCAGCCGCACATACACATTACAATCACCACACACACTCATCCCAGCCGCACAGACACATTACACTCCCCACACACACTCATCCCAGCCGCACATACACATTACACTCCCCACACACACTCATCCCAGCCCCACATACACATTACACTCCCCGCACACACTCATCCCAGCCCCACACACACATTACACTCCCCACACACACTCATCCCAGCCCCACATACACATTACACTCCCCACACACACTCATCCCAGCCGCACACATTACACTCCCCACACACACTCATCCCAGCCCCACACACACATTACACTCCCCAAACACACTCATCCCAGCCCCCCACACACATTACACTCCCCAAACACACTCATCCCAGCCCCACATACACATTACACTCCCCACACACACTCATCCCAGCCCCACACACACATTACACTCCCCACACACACTCATCCCCGCCGCACACACACATTACACTCCCCACACACACTCATCCCAGCCCCACACACACATTACACTCCCCGCACACACTCATCCCAGCCGTACATACACATTACACTCCCCACACACACTCATCCCAGCCCCACACACACATTACACTCCCCGCACACACTCATCCCAGCCGCACATACACATTACAATCACCACACACACTCATCCCAGCCGCACAGACACATTACACTCCCCACACACACTCATCCCAGCCGCACATACACATTACACTCCCCACACACACTCATCCCAGCCCCACATACACATTACACTCCCCGCACACACTCATCCCAGCCCCACACACACATTACACTCCCCACACACACTCATCCCAGCCCCACATACACATTACACTCCCCACACACACTCATCCCAGCCGCACACATTACACTCCCCACACACACTCATCCCAGCCCCACACACACATTACACTCCCCAAACACACTCATCCCAGCCCCCCACACACATTACACTCCCCAAACACACTCATCCCAGCCCCACATACACATTACACTCCCCACACACACTCATCCCAGCCCCACACACACATTACACTCCCCAAACACACTCATCCCAGCCCCCCACACACATTACACTCCCCACACACACTCATCCCAGCCCCACATACACATTACACTCCCCACACACACTCATCCCAGCCCCACATACACATTACACTCCCCACACACACTCATCCCAGCCGCACATACACATTACACTCCCCACACACACTCATCCCAGCATTGGAAGAGAGATTAACCCGGGTGGGAGGGGTCTCTGATTATGCTGCCTGCTTTCCCAAGGCAGCGGGCGGTGTAGACGGAGTCAATGGATGGGAGGCGGTTGATGGACTGAGCTGTGTTCACGACCCTCTTTAGTTACTTACCTGAAGAGGTTCAAGAAAAAGATGGGAACTGGGGGGGTAAATCAAATGAGTCTGATGAATTGGATAGTTGGGATGCGAGTAGAATAGTGGGCAGCACGGTAGCATTGTGGATAGCACAATTGCTTCACAGCTCCAGGGTCCCAGGTTCGATTCTGGCTTGGGTCACTGTCTGTGCGGAGTCTGCACATCCTCCCCGTGTGTGCGTGGGTTTCCTCCGGGTGCTCCGGTTTCCTCCCACAGTCCAAAGATGTGCAGGTTAGGTGGATTGGCCATGATAAATTGCCCTTAGTGTCCAAAATTACCCTTAGTGTTGGGTGGGGTTGCTGGGTTATGGGGATAGGGTTGAGGTGTTGACCTTGGGTAGGGTGCTCTTTCCAAGAGCCGGTGCAGACTCGATGGGCCGAATGGCCTCCTTCTGCACTGTAAATTCTATGATAATACTAATAGTTACTCCAGCACATGCTGTACCTGGAACCAGTTCAGTTCCGGAGTCGGAGGTGGGCAGACATGTCTGATGAAGAGGAAATTTCGATTCAAAGTCAAGCTCCAGAGCAGTGTTTGTTGGAGAAAAACAGCTCGTCTGACTCAGGACAAAATGGGCCCAGCTCCTTCCCCCAACTAAACGATAATCAGGGAATGTATATGCAATAAGTAGTATGGAACTGGAACATTGTGTCATTAACGAGGGAGAAAGGAGTGCTGTAATAATGTCATACCACCCTCTTGTAACCATTTGTGTATGTATATATAGTCAAATGGAATAAACTAGTTTCAGTTGGCACTTGACTACATATGACACACTGTTGATTCCGTGCTATAAAAATACTCAGATTAATTATGCTATTATATTACTGTTCCTTTTATTTTCCTCTTTTTTTGGTGTTTGGGTTAAAGTGGGCCTTTCAGAATTTGAGCATGGCAGCTAAACATTGTCGAAGTTCGCTGACAATCTTGCCGTATCCCATTGATTCGAAACTCAGGGTAATATGGGGCGATATATTAATGCCATCTCCCAGCGAGAACATGGTTGCCCTTTGGGAAGCACCATCTCGCTTCGCTGCTGGTGTCAGCAGTGAAATGGTTAATCCTAAATGCGCCCAGGCCCCCTGGCCTGAGCAAGCCAAACACACCCAGGTGGTTTGGGTTATGTTCTGGGAGCTCAGGTTCCAATCTCTGCATTCCTGGAATATTACACATGAAAAGCTCGCCCCGCCACCCTCCACAATTTTAAATAATATTCCGGGAAGCCCGTTGGAAATTTATTGGCCTTGTCACCATTTCCCTCCCACTACTGGACCGATGGAAAGTAATCCTGGGCCTGTGGATGTGATTGAAGTCGCCCACATTGCCAAGTCTGTTCTGAACAGGGGCTCCCATTTCAGACTCTGATTTGGACAGAACAGTCTCTCCCTGGGCTTTGAAATTTAGTCTCTAGACCGTAATAAATCATGTTGTTCAATCAAACTTAGGATCCATTCAAAGGTCAAGAAAGAAAACAGACACGCACCAATACAGTCACTCACTCACTCACTCACGAACACAGTCTCACTCTCTCACACACACATACACAGTCTCACTCTCTCACACACACAGTCTCACTCTCTCACACACACATACACAGTCTCACTCTCTCACACACACACACAGTCTCACTCTCTCACACACACATACACAGTCTCACTCTCTCACACACACATACATAGTCTCACTCTCTCACACACACATACATACAGTCTCACTCTCTCACACACACATACACAGTCTCACTCTCTCACACACACACATACAGTCTCACTCTCTCACACACACATACACAGTCTCACTCTCTCACACACACGCATACACAGTCTCGCTCTCACACACATACATACACGCACACTCTCATTCACACTTGCACACCGACACACTCGCTCACATACATTCACACACACAGGGTCGCATTCACTCGCAGACACACACTCACACAATTCACTTACACACTGTTACACGCTGTCACACACTCACAAGCATACACTGTCTCACACGCACACACACTGACACACATACTCAGCCTCGCTTACACACACACACTTACACACTGTCACACACTCTCACTCACTCCCACACACACGCAGTCTCGCTCTCTCTCACACACAGTCTCGCTCTCACACACACACAGTTTCGTTCACACACACACACACAGTCTCACTCTCACACATACACACATACAGTCTCGCTCTCTTACACACACACACACAGTCCCGCTCTCACACACACACACAGTCTCGCTCAAACACACATACACAGTCTCACTCTCTCACACACACACAGACAGACACACACACACGCACACAGTCCCGCTCTCACACACACACAGTCTCACTCTCACACATACACACACACACAGTCTCACTCACACAGACACACAGTCTTGCTCACACACACACACACACACAGTCTCGCTCTCACACACACACACACACAGTCTCGCTCACACACACACACAGTCTCACTCTCTCACACACACACAGTCTCAATCTCACACACACACTGTCTCGCTCACAAACACACACACTTACACACTGTCACACACTCTCACTCACTCCCACACACGCACAGTCTCGCTCTCACACACACACACACACACACACAGTCTCACTCTCTCTCGCACACACACAGTCTCGCTCTCACACACACACACAGTTTCGCTCACACACACACAGTCTTGCTCTCACATACACACACAGTCTCGCTCTCACACACACATACACACACACACACACAGTCTTGCTCTCTCACACACACTGTCTCGCTCACACACACACACAGTCTCACTCTCACACACACAGTCTCTCTCTCGCACACACACAGTCTCGCTCTCACACACAGTCCCGCTCTCACACACACACACAGTCTCGCTCACACACACACACAGTCTCACTCTCTCACACACACACAGTCTCAATCTCACACACACACTGTCTCGCTCACAAACACACACACTTACACACTGTCACACACTCTCACTCACTCCCACACACGCACAGTCTCGCTCTCACACACACACACACACACACACAGTCTCACTCTCTCTCGCACACACACAGTCTCGCTCTCACACACACACACAGTTTCGCTCACACACACACAGTCTTGCTCTCACATACACACACAGTCTCGCTCTCACACACACATACACACACACACACAGTCTTGCTCTCTCACACACACTGTCTCGCTCACACACACACACAGTCTCACTCTCACA